>NC_041694.1:657500-690000 GCF_900097015.1 Plasmodium sp. gorilla clade G2
CGTATTTTTTTTATATTTTTCATTTCATGCCAAACAAAATTTTTATTTAAACCCATACTATTGTTTGTAGAGACTTAAAAAAAAAATTAAAAAAAAATTATTAATTTTGTTATAACCTTGTAAAATTATGAATATATAAGGTTTTTGTTTTATATTAAAAAGAAAAAATAAAATAAATAATAAATAAAAAAAATGAATTAACAATAATAGTCTAAATTTAATATCTTGATTTTATTAAACTTTAAGAATAATTCTACAGTAGTTAAAATTTTTGAATTACATACTGTAGATACATATATATTTTTAATATATATTTAAAATGAATGTATCATATATATATATATATATATATATATATATATATATATATTTATTTATTAGTATCTTCCTAAATTAATATTTAGACACGAACAATTATATATGGTAGATATATAAATATATACCTTCTTTTATGTAGAAATGTAGTTCTTTTAACAGTTAAAAAAAATAAATAATTATTTTATTTAATTGTATTTATTTATTTATTATTATTTTTTTTTTTTAATTAATTTGTCTGTTCATACACAAAAAAAATAAAAAATAAAATTATATATATATATATGTATATTATAAATGAACATTATTAAAATAAAAATTATAGATTTTATAAATTAAGATATATAATATTTCGTAGTGTGTATTGAAATATATATATCATGATATCTTAAAAAATATATGAAATGTATATTCTATATAAAATAAACAAAAAATATCAATTGGATTGTATACTTATAAATATATATATATATATATATATATATATATATATATATTTATATAACATTTTTGATTTTATTCAATATAATGATAGGTGTTTATAATTTTAATATTATTTTATTTATAAGGAGGGGAAGTCAATATCATAACGCTTATGATTTTGTTGCAAATTATCACCCCTATCATATCTTTTTTCATATAGAGATATATCTCTACAATAATCTAGGTCGTTCATAATGTTTTCTTCATAAGGGTGTTCATATGAATAGTTAATTAAATTATAATTAAAATGATGTGTTTGTAAATTATTATTTAGCATAACATTATTTGTCATTATATTATTTTGTATCATATTGTTTTGTATATGATTAAGTTGATATTTATTGAAATCCATATTTTTTTGGTTATTATATAAAGGAGCTATATTTGAATCATCCTTTTGAATATTTATATTTTGAAAGTACATTGCATTATTCATATTATTCATACTATTGATATTATTCATATTATTGATATTATTCATATTATTGATATTATTGAGATTATTATTTTTTTTTTTTTTATTGTTGTTTTTCTTTTTTTTTTCCTTTGTCATTACTTCATTTGAATGATTTGCATGAGTTGAGGATACTTTATTTTCATCAAGAATAACATTTTTTGTTATATGTGAACTGTTTTTAGTATCTAAATTATTATTTGTATTAATATTAATTTGTTTTTTTAATTGAATATTATTCTTATTATTTTTACTGTTTGACTGCTTCGAAACTTGAGACATTTTATTGTGTTTTGTTTGTAAATTTTGTTCTGTATTTTTGACATTATTAATATGATTGAAATTTTCGTTGGTATTTATAATACAATTATTATGATCATTTTGATTAATATCATTATATAAACAATTATTACTATTATTATTATTATTATTAAAATGTATGTTTTTTTTTTCTTTATTTTTTTTTTTCATTTTATTTGCAGGTTCATTAAAAAATTTTGGATCCTCATTTATATTAAAAATATTATTATGTTGTTGATTAATTGGTGATTTCATGTGTATATTAAAATTTATATTGTTGTTCATTTTTAATTGTGCATAAGACATATTATTATTAATAATAAGATTACCGTTTGTATCATATATATTTTTATTTGTATCATTTATGTTATGATTGATAATATTTTTTGAGTTGTTAAAATTATTTGCGCCTTTATTAAAATTATTTTTTGTTTTATTATAGCTGTCTATCTGAGTATTACATAATGAAAGATTATTATTAATAATATTATTATTATTATTATTGTTAATATTATTATTATTGTTAATATTATTATTATTTATATCATAATGACATATTTGACTTGTCTTTATATTGTTCATTTTATTTTGTGTAGTGTACATATAATTTGTATAAGATATATGATTAAAATAATATGGGTTATTTATTTTTTCAATATTAGATGCTTGATTATTTATATTAGACATAGGAATATTATTTTGTCTATATATATTATTATATGGATTATTATGATATATATGATAAAGGTTATTAATATATGCATATTGATTATCTCCATTATTTATATTATTATTTAAATATGTATGGTTTAAATTAGTTTGTTCAATTTTCTGAACATTTTTTGGTTTTTTATTGAAATTTGAAAAAATCCTAGCCCTGATTTTATTATATTCCTCTTCTCTTTGTTCTAATGTTTTTTCACAACAGAAATTATTATTATTATTATTATTATTGTTGTGGTTGTAATTATTATTATTGTTGTTATTCTTTAAATTATTTTTGTTATTTAGAGTGGTTATTTTTGCATTGTTATAATTTTCATCTTTAATATCATTTCTTTTCAGTAGGGTAATTTTTTTTTTTATCTGATAATTATTACTACAACTACTATTAATATTATTAATATTGTTAGTATTATTATTATTATTATTATTTATGTCGTTACTGTTGTTTTCATTTCCTTCTTCTTTATAACTGGAGTCCAAAATATTTTTTTTATCATTTTTTATATTCATAATATTGTCACTCTGTATGACCTCTGATTTGTCCATCCCCTGTCCACAATTTTTATCATTAGTAGTATTTATATTTATATGTGTATTATTTATATTTACATTTTTATTTTTATTTGTATTTTTTTTTTTTTTTTTTTTTTTGTTTTTCTCTTGATTTTTATTTATATTGTCATTACTTATATGTGCCGATGCATTAGTACTCTCTCTTTCAACAGCAGAAGTTTTTTCTTTTTCTTTTTCTTTTTCTTTTATTTTATTGGAATCGTCACATTTATTTATAATAACATTTTCTTTGTTCTTTTCTTTTGATAAAATATTTGGTTCACTTTCTAAGGTCATTATGTATTTTAAATGCTTTTATGATAAAATTTTTTATGCTTTTTCATATATTATTATTAAACCACTTCTATATATATATATATGTATGTGATACAAATAGTTGATATGAAGTTAAGAAAATCAAATAAATTTAAAAAAAAAAAAAAAAAAAATTTAATTATTTGTCATTATTACACTCATGAAATATATATACAAAATTATATACCTGAACAACACAATGTGTCATGTTATTATACTTATATATATATATATATATATATATATATATATATATATATTTATTTATTTATTTATATATTTTTTTCTTTTTTTTTCACGTTTTAAATCATATATTTCTTTTCATTCTAAGTTTGCTTATATAATATCTCTTTTATAAAAATAAGGTCGGAAAAAAAAATATAATAAAATCATAAAGATACAACAAATGAAAATGTTTTATTATATGTAAATATATGCAAATAAATATGTGTATATAAAATATATATGTTCAAATGTTTGTATTTAAATAAAATATATATATATATATGTATGTATGTATTTATAATATAATTATATATTTTTTATTCAAATAGATGTGTACTTATGTGTATCATATTATATACACATATGCATATATTATCACATTATAAAAATATAAAATTCTCTTTATATATATAATGTGAATGGATAAGGAAAATACTATTTATTTATTATTATTTATTTATTATTTTTTTTTTTTTTTACGTAATTATATATATAATTTATATATGTTATATTTCTTATTATTATTCTTTTTAAATTTCAAAAAAAAAAGAGGGGGATAACACAAGAAAATCGTTGAATTTATATTTTTATAAAATTAAAAGGAAAAAAAATATATATATATATATATATGTTAATATATAAGGCAAAGAAAAAAAAAAAAAAAAAAAAAAAAAAAGAAGGAAAAATTTTAAATTATTGTATAATTATTATAAAACTGTTAAATGAATTTTTAATAATATCATTTGTATTTTTAAAAATGAAAAATATGAAATATATAAAAAAATATATATATTTATTTTAAGTTCATAGTTTATTAAACTGTAAAATATATATATATATTTTATATGAAATATAAATACATGTATATTATATTATAATGATGGTGATCCTTTTTTTTATTTTTTATTTTTTATTTTTTATTTTTTATATTTTATTTATATGGAGGTGCATATATATAAATATACATATATGATTATACATATGTGCCTATTATTTTATTTATTTTTTATTTAATAAAAAAAAAAAAGGAACATGTACATTATAAAATATATGTACATGAAAAATATTGTTGCTAAATAATTTATATTTATAAATATTTTTAAATAACTTGTTCAAATTAATATATATATATATATAATGTGAAAATGAAAAAAATAGAATATATATTTATTATATTATTCATGTTAACAAATAGATTTTTTAAAAAAGTACGAATAAAAAAAATATTTGAATTAAAAATAAATTAAAATATATATAATATATATAAAATTTTTATGTATGTTAGATATTATTTCATCATATATGAATAGAAATGATATAACATAATAGAACATACATTGTTAACATTAAGACTGTCTATATGAAATTGATTATATTGATTATAACATAAATTATTTATATATACACAATAATCTGAATTTTTTAAGATATCATCTTTTAATCCTTTACTTTCATTTCCTAATATTATCAATATTTTTTCGTTTTCTTTTATTTTAATATTGTTTAGGTCTATGTATTTATGAGATGAATTATTGTTTGTATGGCAGCCTAATAAAATGAATACATGAAAAGATAAATAAAAATTATAAATACATGAAAGTATTTTTATATTACACACATAAATATATATATATATATATATATTTGTTACTTGTTGAATAAATTGTAAATCCATTTGTCTTCATATGATTCATAAAATTTGCCTGAAAAAAAAAAAAAAATAATTTGTATGTTATGAGGAGGCGAACAAATCGTTGTTAAAATATATAGATACACATAATACATCTTAAATATATATATATATATATATATATATATATATATATATATATGTGTATGTGTGTGCTTATTTATACATGTTTATATATATATATATTATATTATATATCTTCATTAGTTACATTATCTATTTTAATTTTTTTTTTTTTTTTTTTTTTTACCATATTGTTTATATGATAAAAATTCAGAAATTCCGATGAACCAACACTGGAATGTAATATGGGTGTATCGATTTTGACGTTGTTTTTTTTTTCATTCATCTTTTTTTTTTTTTTTAGAAATATGGTATGTCCTCCAAAAAAGAAAATGGATCTACATACATTTCCAATATTCATATTATCATAAACATCGTGTAAACAAATAAAAATATTATTTTTGTTTGGCAAGTGTTTTATGTTTTTAATAAAATCTTTATAATTATTCATGTATCTATAATTTGTTTTCATAATAATATCATTATGGGGAAATCCTCCTACTAATTCGTTCATTTGATATTTTTCCATATATTTTATTGATACATTTCTTTTTTTAAGTTCTTCAAATATGTATTCGTAATTTTGTTTATGGATTTTTCTATTGAGTTTAATGTTCTTATTAACCTAAAATGAGGATAAACCAAACAAAAAAAAATATATTATGATAAGATATAAATATATATATATATATATATATATATATATATATATATGATAATCCATCTAAATATTACATAGTTTTTATATTTCAAAACATTTATATTTTAAAAATGAGATTGCATTAATATATAAAATGTTTTCCTTTCATTTTATTCCACTCCATTTATGTCATTTATTTTTATATATATATATTTTTTTTTTTTCTTTTAATACTTACTATGACCTCCTCTATTGTCCTCTCATTTTTTTTAAGCACAGAATAAACAGAATTCAAACCATAAATATAATCTGTTACATTATCATTTTGTTTATCAAGAAAATTATTTCTTTTTTTGTTTATTAAAGAATTGTTTCTATTATAATGTGCATATAAATACGAATTCCTTTTCTCATTGTATTTGTGTGTATATGGATAAACAAAACAGATATTATTTTTTATTTTATATTCATTGTTATATATATTAAGAGTTCTATATCTATTTATGATCAAAGAAAAGAATAAGATGATTATGATATATTTAATTAAACATTTTTTGTTCATGGGTTTTTTTTTTTTTTTTCTTCCAAAAAAGAAATAATAATGTATAAATTTTATATGAGTTTTAGGAAAATCCAAAAAAAAAAAAAAAAAATAAAATAAAATAAAAAATACATATATATAATATATATATATATATAATATATTTATATATATAATATATTTATATATATAATATATTTATATATATATATTTATATTTATGTACCCTTTAAAAACGAATCAAACCCAAAATTTACAATTTTACTTATATAAAAAAAAAAAAAAAAAAAATGTAGGAAATATAAAAATAAATAAATACTATTACTAATACATAAATATATATACATATGTATTTTATTTTTTTGTATTTACATTTTTTCTTTATAATTATTGTTAATATTTTACAATATTATTGAAGCAACATTTTATATATACAAATAAACACATATTAAAAATAAAATTTTTTTTTTTTTTTTTTAAAAAATCCCATTCAATTGTTATAAAACATTTATATGTTTTTTTATTTGTTTAATTATAATTATTAAAAAAAATGAAAACAAAAAAATAAAAAAAAATAAAATATATATAATATATATAATATATATAATATATATTCATAATATTATTATTTAAAAAAAAAAATATATTCTCAACATATTAAATTATATGACACCCTCCCCCAATGGTTATATTATTTAAAAATGACAAAGGAGAAGGAATATATATATATATATATATATATATATATATATATATATATAAATTTTTATTTTTTTAATTTATTTATTATTTTTTTTTTTTGAATTTATTTTTTTTGTATAATTCCTGATTTTCCTTCATTTCAATTTCTGACAACCTTAGAGCTTCAATAGTTTGTTCATGATATAGAAGAACATCATTTTCATCAAGGTCAGTAAATTTATCAATTTTTTTATTTAACTGTTTCTCTATTGCTAAGAAATTTTCAACATCATATTGTGTAACAAATGTTATAGATTTACCTGTTCTTCCAGCTCTTGCCGTTCTTCCTACTCTATGAATATATTCTTTACACGAGCAGATATCAAAATTGATAACAATTTTAATATCTTGTATATCTAGACCTCTAGCTCCTACTTGTGTGGATATTAAAATATTATATTTATTAACTTTAAAAGAATTAAGGCTACTTAATCTTTGATTTTGAGTTAATTTTCCATGTAGACATATAGATTTGAGTCCTAGATTTCTACAAAAGAAATTTAGTTTTTGAGCAGTTGCACATGTATTTGTGAATATAATAATATTTCTTGTTTGGAAATGAAAACATAAACTACAAAGATATGTATATTTATATTTAAGAGGAAGAAAGATATATGTTTCTATTAATGTGGAGACAGTACTATATTTATTTGAAACTTCTATTTTCACTGGATTTTTAAGACAAGCCTTTTTTAATTTAGATACATTTTTTGTCATAGTTGCAGAAAATAAAAATGTAATACGATTTGTTGGTAATATAAGTAATAATTTATTTATTGATGATTCAAAATCTTGTGATAATAATTTATCAGCTTCATCAAAAACTAAATATTTTAAATTCTTTAAGTTAAATCCTTTAGTATTATTTAAATGATCTAATATTCTTCCAGGAGTACTAACAATAACATTAGGTTTTTTAGCTAGATTTAATGACTGTGTAACAATATCTACACCACCATATATAGTGCAAATATTTATTAATATATTCATACCTAATGCTTGAAAATTTTGAGAAATCTGTATACATAATTCTCTTGTTGGAGATATAACTAATGCATAAAAACTTTGTTTATTAGATTTTAAATCTTGTAATATGGGTATAATAAAACATGCAGTTTTTCCACTTCCTGTTTCACTTAATCCTATAATATCTTTTTTAAGAAATGCATGAGGTAATATTTCTCTTTGTATTTCTGTTGGCTTTTTCCATCCTAATTCTTTTATACTTTCTAATATTTCTTCGCATATATTTAGATCTTCAAATGTAATATTTTTTTTTTTCTCACTTACAATAAGATGATTAACTTCACTTTTTTTTACGTTATCATTATGGTGTTCACTTATATTATCATGACTACGATTAATATAATTTTCATCATTATTATTGATACTATTATCACTCTCATTTGTATCATCACTATTGTTATTTATACTATAATCACTATCATTTGTATTATTTGAATTATCTTTATTTTGTTTTAATTTTTTATTTTTATTTTTATTTTTATTTATTTTTTTTTTTAATTTTAACTGTTCCTTCTTCTTAACCTTATGTTCATACTCCTCATCCATTTTTTTAATTTCCTCATTATTAAAAACTCTATAATTCTTATTTAATTTTTTATCAAAATTTTCGAGGATGTTTGTCGTGTTATAATTTTTGTATTTCATCACCAATGATATTTAATATATAAAAATATATTATATATATGTTTATATATATGTTACATATATATATTATTTCGTTTTAGTCTTAATAAATAGTTATAAAATAAAATATATTATATCTATTATTAATAGTATTGTTGTATATATTTTAAAACATTTCAGATTAAGTAAAAAATATAATCCATTTTACAACGTTATTATTATATTTATTGTTTTATTCTTTTTTATTAATTTTATATTTATTTTTATATTTATTTTATTTTATTTTATTTTTGAAGTGCGTTATATAATATAAAAAATATATTTTTCTATACATTTGTAGAATTTAAATAAATGATTTTTATTTTTATATTTTGCCTTTTAAATTTTCTTATGATGATAATAAAATATGTACTTATATATTTCTTGCGCCATTAAAATATTGATATATTATATATATATATATTAATATGTATGTAGTATATTACTATTATTATATATATGTAATAATACATACGAAAATAATAAAATATGAAATAATATTATATACTTATAACATGTATAATTATTTATAATATATACATTAATATTTTTCTTTTCTTTTTCTTTTTATTTTTTTTTTTATTGTATTTTTTTTTTTTTTTTTTGCTTATAAAAAAATAATGAAATATAAATGTTTTAGTAACTCCAAATATATATGGAGAACATTTAATTATATTGAACAAAAGTATTAGAGTGTTTTTTTTTTTTTTTGTATTTAAATAAAGTGACATAAATAAGGATTATATAATATAATAAAGGATGAACTATATATAAAGATAAAAAATATATATTTATATATATGTATAGCAGCATTTTTTTTATGATTTAATATAATTATAAAATATTATATACAAGGTTTTATTATAATAGCATATTATATAATTAGCTACATATATATATATATATATACATATTTATATAAATCTTATAATTTTTTTTTTTTTTTTTTTTTTTTTTCTTTTTATTTCGAGTTGAATTTTATTTGTATATATATTTTTGTTTTATAAAAAAATGAAAAGTGAAGTTACTATAGAAGAAAATCGAGATAATCCTGAGGATGGACCCTTAGGATTATTATCAGAATGTGTTAAAGACAATGCTCAGGTTCTTATTAATTGTCGTAATAATAGAAAAATATTAGGAAGGGTAAGACTAAAAAGATTATTTGAAAATTAAAAAATATATATATATGTATATATATATATATATATATATATATATATATATATATATATATTTATATTTATATATTTTTTTAAATATTTGTTTAATTTTAATTTTAATTTAAATTTTGTGTTATTTATCCTTTTATAGGTTAAAGCTTTCGATAGACATTGCAATTTATTATTAACAGAGGTACGTGAAATATGGGTTGAAGTTGTAAAAGATAAAAAAAAAAAAAAAAAAATTAATAAGGATAGATATATCAGTATATTATTTTTAAGAGGAGATTCAGTTATTTTAATTTTAAGAAATCCTAAATAATTTTCGACAATGAACAAGTTACCACACATATATATATATATATATATAATATATATGTTATATTTTTACATTTTATCATAATATAATTAATTAATTTTTTTTTTTTTTTTTTATAAAAAATATATTTAAAGATTACTCATATATGTACACATAATACAAATGTGATACCTGAATATGACTTATTAATATAATAATATGTTTATTTTATTTTTATAATTTTTTTTTAATGTTAATATATACAACCAAAAATAATGTCAATTTTAATTATATAACAAATATATTATATATATATATATGTTTTTTTTATTTTATATATATATATATATATATATATAATTTTTTTTTTTTCTATTTGTTGTATATATGTATGTATACTATTATTTTTTTTTTTTTTAAAACTGGTAAACATATTTTTACAATTCTTCCATAAGAAAAAAAAAATAAAATGAAATAAAAGTGTATTGTGTATTTATATATATACAATATATATTTCTTAATTCCTTTGTGATGATTTTTTATAAAACACGAAAAGTATTGAACAGTTCTATTAATATTACATATATATATATATAATATATAATACTTTTTTAAAATGAATAATTATATAGAAATTTTTTGAAATTTTTTTATATATGTATATATAAAATATATATAAACTTAACTATCATATATATATATATATATATATATATATATATAATATAAAAAAGAGTATATTACATTAATATAAATAAATATTTAAATAGGATGTATATTTTTACAATCACATAAATATAATAATATATATATTATAGTTACAAGATATTTTTTTTAATAAATAATCGATAAGTATAGAATAGAAGAAAAAAAGTAATTAGCAAAAAAACTTCTTGAAAAGTAGAAAAATAAACAATTATAAAATATATATATATATTTATTTTATTTTTTTTTATTTTTTTTTTTGAGTTATTATTTTGTAATAATAGTCCTTCATTATAAACACACAGAGAAGAAGCGGATCCCTTTTACATTTAAGGAGGGGGGAGGGGAAAAAAAAAAAAATAAAAGGAAAAATAAAATAAAATAAAATAATATATTATATTATAATAATGAAAAACTATAATATAGGAAAAGAAAAAAACGTTATTATCATCATATGTTGTATATATATGTATATATTGTATGTATATATTATATATCATATATTATATATATAATTAATTCTTTTTGAAAATTAAATAAATGAGGGGAATATATATATATATATATATATATATATATATATATATTTATAATTACAGTTGAATATTATAATTTTTTTTTTTTTTTTTTTTTTTTTCCATAAAATTAATCAATAATTTATATTAATAGTCATTTTATTATACCGTTGTGGAAAATAAAAAAAAATATATATATATATTATATATATTTATATATTATGTATAAATAATTTTTTTTTTTTTTTTTTTTTATAGATTAATAAGTAAAATAATACATATATATAATATATATATATATATGTATGTATTAATAATATAAGATGCATATTATTATATATAATAACACGCAAGGATAATTAAGTATATGCGTGTTAAAAGTGTTAGAAATATATGATAATAAATCATACTTTTTTTTTATATTAGCTTTTTATATTTTTGACCGTTCTCACAAAGGTTTAAGAATATATATATATATATATATATATATATATATTATATACACACACATATAAATATATATATAATATATAGATGTGGATTTATTTGTATATATGTTATATATATATATATATCAAATAATAGTTAATTAAAAAAAAAAAAAAAAAAAGAAATATATATATATATATTTTTAAATCTCAATTAAATGGGTAATGCGAACAGAAAAGATATAAGTCATAAAGAGTATGATGAAAATTTTATAAATATCGAGTGTGCTGAAGAAAATAAAAATATAAAAAATAAAAAATTCATAAATATTAATATTAATAATAATAATAATAATAATAATAATGAGAGTAGTGTAAAGAATGACAATATTGTTAATAATAATAATTTTATAAATCCTGATAAAAAACAAAAGAATGTAATATTAAATGATGATAATGATGATATAAAAAATAAAGAATTAGTAGATGAAAGTTTTGTGAATATATTTTTTTATGAAAATTATTTTAAAAACCTTTTTAATTTAAATGACGTAAGTAATAATAAAGTTTTAAATATTATTGAAGGAAAAGATGGAGATGAAAAAAATGTAGATAATAATTTAAAAAATAAAAATATTGTAAGAGATAATATAAATAAAATAAAGAATACAAGAAATGTAAATGAAATATTAATATATAATAATAAATATATGATTAATTTTTTAAATGATACTACAAAATGTAAAATAGATATTGCTAATTTTATTTCTTTCTATTTTTTCTTTCTACATATGAAAGATATCTTAAATAAAAATAATGATAATGAATTAAATGATAACAAAAAAGCATACCATAAAGATATCTCTAATATCAAATATATATATAAAAAAATTAAGACATCCAAAAAATACATTTCATCTAATGATATGGATACTTGTATAAGGAATTATTTATATCATATTGATAAGAAAAATTATCCTATTATTAAAAAAAAAAAATGTCCTTTCTTAAACAATCCAAATGTTTTATATAATAAAAGAGGTTATATGACCTCATGTCCTTTAGGGGTAATCTCAAAAATAAAGAATAAAACAAAAATTTCTGCTAACATTAAATCGAAGAAGGAAAGAAATGATAGGTATATGTTTAATAATATGATAAATAAAGAGAATAATATGAATGTTAAACGAGACCTTATAAATAATAATAATAATAATAATAATAATAACTTAATTAATGTCGATGCGTGTTGGTCGCCTGCGCATGATAATAGCTTTTTGAATATGGATGAAGAAGAATTTAAAATGTTAAAAAAATATTTGAAAGATATCAAATGTGAGGGAAAAAAAAAAGGTAAGAAAGGATATAATAACTCCAGCAACTTTATATCACACGGTGTTAGATTAGGTGCTACAAGATCTAGAATTAGAGGGAAATGTCTATTAAAAAATAAGAAGATGCATATGTATGATAATAATTATGGTCATGTAAAAGACATTGAACAGGAGAGAATGAAACAAATACAAACAGATGATAATCAAGAATTTAAAAATAAAAACAGTACGCATAAGGATGATTATAAAGAAAGTGGAATCACTGAAGATTTTAGTAATAAGAGAAAACATAATAGTGATAATAAGAAAAAGGAAGCTAATATGTGTAGTAATGAAAATGTTGATAATAATATTGGTCTTACAAAAAAAAAATATATATATAAAAATAAAAAAAAAAATAACAATGATATTGATAATTTTGAATCTGGTAGTGGTTCATATGATAATTCTTCATTTGACAGTAATGTGATTAATGATAAGATAAAAGACAAAGAAAAAAAAAAAAGTAAAGAAATTAAATGCATGGTAGATAAGAATAATAATGCAGAAAATGATGCTAACAAAAAATATGACACATCGTATTCTTATTATATAAAGAATACATTGTCTAAGGTATTTTATAAAAATTATGTAAGGAGAAAAGGAAAAGTAAAACAACATAAAAATAAATATAACAACAACAACAACAATAGCAACAATAATAATAATAATAATAATATTAATAATAATAATGATGATGTAGATAGTGAGAATATATTGTTAGATGAGAAGAAAGAAAAAGCGGATCCTATGAATTTAGGTATTTCCTTTTCACCTGCAGGTTTATTAATACCTTATCATCTAGGTGTCAGCAGTTTATTAATAGAAAAAAATATATTAAATATGCATACTAGTATTGCTGGTTCTTCAGCTGGAAGTATTTGTGCATGCTGTTTGAGTGTAGGATTAAGTGTAAATAAATGTTATTTTTTAATAGAAAATATTATTAGTAATGTATATAAACATGGATGTTATCAGAAACTTGAGAATATATTAAATATAGAATTAAATAAATATTTATATGAAGATAGTTATGTTTATTTAAACAATCGTATAGGAAATGTGTTTGTAGGTATAACACAAATTTTACCTTATTATAAAAAATTAAATATAAATAATTTTTATGATGATAATGATTTAATAAGTGCTATTATAGCATCATGTAATATACCTATGTATTTATCTAGTAATATATTTGTAAATTTTAGAAATAAAAAATGTATTGATGGTTTTTTTAGTACCAAGAAAAAAGATTTTGGATGTCCAAATACTAGAACAGAACGTATTATTAAGGTATCTCCATTTGATTCTGATTATGTAGGTATAGGTAATAAAAATAATAGTGTCATCAGTCCTCACCTAATAAAATATAATCATATACTTTTTCTTTTTATTTGTGTAAAGAATATATTTCATAAGTATATAAACAATTTATGGATAGAGAAGGATTATCTATTTTTAATTGAAAATTTGAAGGATATATTGGAAAGGAAAATATTTGATTATTACACGTTTGTTAAGAGATACTTTACTTTTTTAAGAAAAAATGAAACCATAGATGAGAAATATGAGGAGGAAGAAGAGGATGAAAAATATGACGACGATGATTGTGACGATGGTGGTAATAATCGTGGTCACGATGATGATAACTATGATGGTAACTATGATGATAACCATGATAGTGATAATGATGATGACGATGATAGTGATAGTGATGATGATGATAAAATCACAACTAATAAGGAGAAGAAAAAAGAGAAAAAAAAAAAAAAAATTAATAAAATTTTTAACAATATAAATAGTTCTGTTGGTGTAACCGAAAAAGATTTTATAAGCACATCAATTGTTGCTAGCTTTGCAAATATGAAAAGACAAATGAATGAAAAAATAGAAAAACGAAAAAATGAAAAGAAAGAAAAGAAAGAGAAGAAAGAGAAAGAACAAAGACAGAATATGAATAAATGTTCAAAAAATCGAAGTAAGAATAGATATATACATAATAATAGTAATATACCTTTATTAAATTCAATGAGAATTAAATTTAAAAATTTAAATTATATGAATATGAATTCTTTTGAAATTGAATTATATTTAAAAATAAATAATGATATATTTTTACAGTTTAATAAACATAATTATAATGTACAGAATTTTTATAATTTCTCTATAACTTTAATAAATATTATGAATAAATATTATTCAGAAAATTTTTATGCACATAATTTAGAAAAAATAGTATATAAATTTTTATTAAATAATACAAATTTTGAAGATATAGAAAAACAATATTCTTCAAAAGAAGGTATGAATGAAATGGATGTCCTAGTTAATACATATGATTTGAAATATGATAAAATAATAGAGTTTTTAAAATATAATGCATATTTAAAAATTGATAGATATATATATTTTCACCCGAAACTTAAAACAGATATTATATTATTTTTCTTTAAAGAAATATTTTTAAATGATAATATTTTAAAAATTGATAGGAAATTTTTAAAAAGAAATATAACGATAATGATAGAAGTATTAAAAGAAATATTTTTTAAAGAATATGTGAAAAGATGTATAACAAAGGTAATATTTTTTCCTATAAATATGAAACACCAGGATAATGGAATAAATAAAAATTGTTATAATAACAAATATGTAAATAATAATAATATGTTTAATACACATGATAATCATTATTATAATAATCAAAATAATGATAATCCTTATTATTATCATGATTATAATGATTCACATAATAATAAATATTTTAAGAATAAGAATAAAAATAAATTAATGTATGAAAAGGAAAGGAAATCATCTTTTTTATTCATATCAAATAATGTTCAAGATGTAAAACCTATAAAACATTATTTAAAATATAGTAGTATATATAAAAATTTTATTTATATTATAAGTGAAATAAAAAATTTTAATAATAAGATAACCAAAATTAATAGATATAATTATTATAATTTTATGAATTTAAATATTGACGATTTGAATGATGCTTATTTGTTTTTATATGTTTATTTATATTCAAATGTATATTATAAGAGTTTTTTCTCATTGATGAATATGCAATATAGGGATTACCTTCTCAGGGCTAGGAAATTATCTCGACAAGAAAATATGATATCGACAAAAGATGGCTCTACTGAAAAAAATAATAACATTAACAATAATAATAATATTAATATTTCTAGTAAAGACAATAAAGGAAATATTACAACTAATGATAATAGTTGTACAAAAGAAAAAGAAAAAAATAGAAACATTTTTAAAAAATGGAATTCAAAGGATTTGAAAAATAACTCGAACAATAATGTCGCAACGAATAAGCTAGCTAAAACGTTTTCAGGAATTTGGCTAGATAAAAAAAAAAAAAAAAATGACAAAACGAATGAGACAAATGAGATAAATGAGACAAAAGAGATAAATAAAACATGTGAGACAAATAAAACAAGTGAGACAAATAAAACAAGTGCGACAAATAAAACAAATGTAACAAATAAAAAAAATGTAACAAATAAAAATGATCAAGGTAATATAGAGAAAAATATAACACAAAATAAATGTGCAATATATAATGAAAAAAGAGAACTCAATATGGATAGTAGTATAAAAAAAGAAATAACAGAAAAGGAAGATAATAATATAAATATAGATTGTGTTCAAAATGATAAGAATATTAATAATAATTTGAAGTATATAGAAAATAATAGAACACATGAAATAAAGAAAGAATTATATAGAAACGATATGTATAATAGTGGGATCATTAATTTTGATATTAACAATGAATATTTTTTTCGTAATTTAAATAATATGAATGATAACCAATTTTTTAAATATACATTGTTGGATAATAATGATAATGTGATTGATCATATAAATAATAAGGATAATATAGATTATAATAAATATTTCTACAAGTTCGAGAACCTGATTATTTTTAATTATGATTTTAGTTTGATTACAAAAATTGATGAATTTTATCAATCAAATAGATATAAAATATTTGATATAAATAAGAAAAAGAAAAAGGAAATATTTTATCATTTATATTATATATATATATGTTATAGGGATATTTTATTTTTATTGAAGTTTGTTTTTACATTAAATTTTTGTGAGAACACAAAATATAAATTTTTAAAAAAAAGAAAATGTCCATACAAAAGGAAATATAAAGATATGAGGGATTCTCATTTTAATTTGCAAAAGGAACAAGGAGGAGGATATATAAATGTGGGAGGACATATGAAAGGAGGAGAAAAAATAAATGTGGAGCAACATATAAATGTAGGAGGAGATAAAAAAAAGAACCTTCAAAATATACAATATAATAAAAATAATGATGTTGAAAAGATAAGAGAAAATATGAATGAACATATTAAAAATGGATATGCTAATACATATGGGAATATTTACGGATATACGCACAATAATAATGATAACATTTTATATAATAGGAGTGAATTAGAGAAGGGTCGACAAATTAATATGTTAAACAATCCAACATTTTCTTCAAATATTGATGAGACATTCATGGATAGTGCTTCTGATGTTAATGATTATGATATAGATAATAAAAGAGGGCAACAGCATTTTTATGACATGTGTGAGCATATAAAGAAACCACAAAATAATGGAGTTCATAATATTTATCATAATAATAATAATCTTTATGGTGATGATAGTATGAATTATCTTACTTCAAATACAGGAAAAGGGACACCTAGAAGATTATTAGAAGAATCAAATAATGATGAATATAATTCTGTTACTTTATCTCAATCAGAATATTTAAGAAAGAAAGGATTAAAATATCTAGAAGGTAATGATAGTGATTTTGTTGAGGAATTAAAAACAAATATTGAAGATGAGTTATATGATAAATATAAAACTTATTTTGTTAAGAATGTATATTCTATGAGGAAATTATTTAAAATAGCTTTAGAAGGTGCTGAAGAAAAAGTTATAAAAAAAATTTATGATTTAGGAAGGAGTGATGCACATTTATGGTTATTTGTAGAATATTTAAATGTTGGAATATATTTATATAAAAGAATATATACAATATATATTAAATTACTTACAGTTTTTGAATCTTTAATATATTTAACAAATATAAATAAAAAAAAAAAAAAAATGGATATATCAACTCTTCTTTCATCAATTGAATATTCTGTAATATATATTAATGGTAATCCTTTTGATTTATTTAAACTTTGTAATTTGCTTGTTTTATGCTATACATATTATAATATACCTTATATGAAAACCCAAACGTGTGTACTCAATAATAACGATGATAATAAATTAGACAATGTGCATGATAAAAATGTGGTTAATAAGGAGACATTAGATGAAGATAATACTTCGAATAAATTAAATAAGAATGATAAGACATATGAGAAATTAAGAAAAAAGGATGAGCACAAAAAAAAAAAAAAAAAAAAAAAAAATAGCACTTCAAGTATTGATATGGATATTAATAATTATAAAAAGGGTAGTATACATGTAAGACAAAATGGTGATTATAATAATAAGAAAGACGACAATATAAATAGTGATCATAACATAAAAAGAAAGAATCGTATTAAAAAAATAAATAAAGAAAGAAATAATAAAGAAAAATTAAAAAGAAGTATAAGTTTACCATTAAATTTAAAAAGAACTGTTGTAAAAATTGTTAATTTAAAAAATAAAATAAATTTAAATAAAAATATCATAGATGCTATTAATAATGATATATTAAAAGGAACACCATATGAACACATATATACACATTCTAATTTTTGGATATATTCTTCATCAGATGAAAGTGATACATATAATTGTTCAAATGATTATTATTTAAATAATGTAGATCATGGTAGTAAAGAATTTGATAATATTTTTGATCAAATGTCAGATGAATTAGATAATTTTTCACGCATTTCGAATTTTTTTAAAACTTTCAAAAATCTAGATAACAGTTTGAGTTTATCTGGGTATTTTGGTTTTTAGAGAGAAAAAAAAAAAAAAAAATAAAAAAAAAATAAAAAAAAAATAAAAAAATAAAAATAAAAAAAAAAAAATAAAAAAAAAATAATAAAAATTAATTTTTTTTATATATATTTTATAATTTGCTGTGCCATATAAAAAAATAATTTGTGTTTTGCTTATAATATTTATGTATACATATATGTATTTATTTGGTGTATGAATAATTTGTTTTATATAATGTTATTTTTGAATTTATCAAATATTTATATTTATTTTATAATTTATTATTTTTATTATTTTATTATTTTTTTTTTTTTTTTTTGGTACCCTTATAATTAAATTGTTTAATAATATATATATATATATATATATATATTTAATTTTTCAATCCTTTTAATTATGTTCCAAAAAAAAAAAAAAAAAATGTGTATTCATTTTACTTATATATGTGAATATATTTATAGATATGATTTTTATTTTATGATTATATTTTAATATGCTCATTTTGTAAAACTTATTCGTTTTATTGTTTTGATTATGTTATATATTTTATATTATTTATTTGTAATATATTATTAATTTATTTATATTATATCATTTTATTTTTTTTTTTTGTTTTGCTCGGTAATTTTCCTATTTTACACAACGAAAAATTATTTTAGGCAAATTATGTTAATTTTAAAATGTTTTAAACAGATATAAAAAAAAAAAAAAAAAAAATAATTAAACATTTTAAATATGTATATATAATAATGAACATATAAATATTTTATATATAACAAAAAAATTAAAAAATAATATAACGCAAATAAATAAAAGCATACATATATATATATATATATATTTATATTTATATTTATATTTATATTTTATTTTTGTTTTGCTTGGGATAATAAACTGTCGAGACCGAATGGGTCAGATATGTCCTTCATAAATTTGACAGGTTCCATAGATTCTCTTGTTTCAATTTTTTGAACATTTTTTCTTAACCTTTCACTTGAGAATTTATATATATTAGCATTATTATTATTATTGAAAAGGGCTGTATCATAAATTTGATAAGTATCATCATCTTGTGTTGTTGTAAGATTATTTTGTTCATTAATATTAAATAAGCTAATATCATGTATATTATTATTTTTACTAACATTAACTTTATTAAGAGCTATTTGTTCTTCAACATATCTATTTTCATAATTTTTCATTTTTTTAAGATTTTTTTCTATTTTATATTCTCTTTCGATTTCTCTCTTTCTATCATTAATGAGTGAGCTATTAGCAAGACCTTTTTCTTTTCTTGCTTGTATAGCAAGATTTTTGAGTACGTTTTCTTTTTCTTCTTTTTCTTTTAATTTCTTCTGTTTCATAACACTATTACGTATTTGTATTTCTTCTCTAGCTTTTTTTTCAGCAACGTATAAGTATTCACTTAGGTGAGCAAAATTTTCATTGACTAGTACATGATTTAATTTTTTATTATCACTTTGAATTCTTTTATCTAATGGAATATTATATCCTTTATTATTTTTCCAATTAGAAACACAAGGTGGTATTTTCCAATCACTTTCTTCTTCTTTATTTAATTTCCTTGTAGGTGATCTAAGGATAGGATAATCTGGTGAGTTTTTTATATTTGGTAATTTTTTATGTTTAAATTTAGATACATCTAATGGATCTGTTTCTTTTTCAACAACTTTAATAATTCTTTCTTCTAGATTATTATTTAATTTATTTTGTGGTATATATCTATAATATTTTTCTTCTTTTTTATTAACAATACTTTTATTTAATTTTTCATTTAAAATATTTTCAATATTTCTTTTTGTATTTTCAATAATTTCATTTTCTTCATCATTATCAGGTTTATAAATAGGTTCGTTATATTTTTCTTCTCTATCTTTTGTATCTGATATAATTTTTTTTTTTCTTAATTTATTTATTCTTTCATTAGGTTCAATTTTATCTATCTCATTATTATATATATGTATTTGTTCATTAATCAAATTATCATATTTTACATTATTATTTTCATCAAGATATTTTAAAACAACATTATTTTTATTATCACTTTTTAATCCTATATTATTAGGATATTGATTCATATGGATTTCAGGATATGCTCCACCTCCTTGGAAATCTTCATTACATGTAATTCGTAAATGTCTTCTTTTTAAGTACTCATAACATTGGTTCTTTTTTTTTATTTCTTCTTTTTTTTTTAAAGAGTTACTACTATTTTCTTTAAAATCATGCAACTCGTTTTCATCATCATATGCCTTCTTTTTAGGTTTAGGAATATTCCTATAAAATTTTAAAAAAAATTACAAAAAATATATATATATATTATATATATATATATAATATTCATTTTATTTATACCTTAAAAAATCAGTCATTTGCCTTTTAAAATATATATAATTTTTTTATGACAATTATTTATATATCCTTCTTTATTTATTTTATTTTATTTTTTTTTTTTTTTTCTTCCACTTTTTCGTCAAATTAATGTTCTGTCATTATGAAGTATGGTAATTAAATATATCACAAGTTAAAATATAAATAAATATATAATATATATATATATATATAATATAAAAACAATAAATTGAAGAAAAGGAAGAAATTTTTTAAATTAACATTTTCATATTTTATATTTTGTTTTATATACTTCTAAAAATGTAATGTTTTCTATACATAAAAAAATATATTTTTTTATATGCGTAAAAAAAAAAAAAAAAAAAAAAAAAAATTATTATATATATGTAATATATATATATATATATATATATATAATTAAATAAAATTTACCCCTACGGATATATTCTTAACATGTTATATATATATATAAAAAAATATATATAATATATATAATAAGTATATAATATATATAACAAAATATATATTATTTATATATTTTTTTTAAAAAGGAAACAAATGAATCTTTAAATTACTCAAATTGATATTTTTTTAAATTTTATATTCTACATATTACATGTTTAGGTTTTTATTTAAATTTACAATATTTATATGAATAAATTAATAAATATATATAATATATCCTAATATAGACACTTTTTTTTTTTTTTTTTTCTTTTGTGATGGATTGAAAATATGATATTTTTATAAAAAATGTTGCCAACTTTTAAACACAAACATATATATATTTTATTTTAACTTGATAAGTTTTATAGTTTTCCTTTTTAAATATTTGATCATTTTTTAAATAAAACGCAAATATTTAAAAAAATATAATATATATAATATTATATATATAAGAACATATATTTTATTATATACATATTTAAGGAATTTACTAAAAAAAAAAAAATAAAATAAAAAAAAATAAACGAGAATAAGAAAAAAATATATATCACAATTCGTTTAAATATTTACCATTTATATAAATTATTTTTTGCAAATATAAAATTTGCCTTTTATTATAAGTAATAAAATTCATGTTAATTTGGTTCCTTCTCTTTATTTATTTATTTTATTTTATTTTTTCTTTTTTCTTTTTTCTTTTTATCTTTTATATTATATATACAAATAATAAATATATCACACATTATTTTGTAGCAATGAATTTAGGAGTAGTCTGAATTAAGTTATTTTTCTTATTAACATCTCATATACATTATAAAAAAAATATTGATATATGAGATGTAGGAATAAAGAAAAACCTCAAAAATCGAACTCACCAATGTATACTTGCTTATTAGCTTTTTCAAAACCATACACAAAATTTCTTACGAAATTTTAAATATATGATTGATATTTCTGGTAACTAATTAATATTTGTTCAATACTTTTTCTCTCAAAAATTTTATTAAAGAATATATATATATATATATATATATATATATATATGAAATAAAAAGTAACAATGAATGTTATAACTTTTTTTTCCTTTTTTTTTAATTCATAAGAATAAAAAAAAAAAAAAAAAAAAAATTTAATAAAATTCAATGACTTTTTTTTCTATTCTTTAAATGCAGCATCTCAGACCTTCCTTCCTGTTTTTATAAAAATTACACAAATTAGGAGAAAGAAAAAAAAAAAAAAAGAAAAAACAAGAAACATATAAATATGTGATCTTTTTTTCCCTTTTTTCTTTCTTTCTTTCATTATGTGTATGTATATTTGCAGGATGTTTTGAGCTTAAACTCATTGCATATGCATAAATATTTATTTTAAATATGTATATATTTTTGGACAAAGAGAAAAGAAAAGATGAAGAAAAAAAAAAAAAAAAACTATTCTCTTTTCATTTGAACCATATATTCTTAGTAATTTTTTTCCACTCCAATTTCGCCTCATATTAATCTCATATCTATTTATGAATATATTAATACCTTTTTGTTTGTTCTCAAAAAAAAATATTTTCTTATAAAACATGATATGGACACTTCATTATTTTGTTAACACTCTTTTGTGTGTCTCCCTCATAAAAAAAATAAAAAACTAACCATTATAATAATAATAGGAAGGATAAGAATAATAAATAAAAAAAAATGAATAAAATAATTTTTCATTTCATTTTAAGCATGTCTTCTTGGTTCTACTATTGCAAAAGGGCATTACTATAACAACCCCCCTAATAAATAAACTATTAAAAAATAAAAAAAGGAAAAGATAAAAATATGATATAATAAAGCATATATGATATATATTAATATATACATATATATATATATATATATATATATATATATATATATAATATGATGTATTATCTTATAATGTATTTTATACTATAAGAATAAAAAGTAATAATTAAAAAAATTAGTGCTGTGATATATATGGATTGACATTTCTAAAATAAATAATTTAAAAAGCCACCGTATATACATTTGTTATATGAACAGATTTGAAGTTATTATCATAATATATTTCAAAATTTTTTTAAAAAATATTTTAATAGTAACTCTTCGAATCGTTCAAAAGGGAATATTATTATAATATATATATATATATTTTATACACATAATTTTATATTATTTTTTTCTTATTTTATTTTATTTTATTTTATTTTTATTTTTTTTAATAGTTTACAAAATGGAAGAATTCTACATTCCTATATAATGATATATATTATACATTTTCGGTGTATACATATTTATTTTATTATTTTTCTTTTTAACAGTAATGTTTAATATATTTATGTAAATTTTTATTTATTAATATTTTTTTTTATATTTCATATAAATATTCAGAACTTCTTAGAGGTTAATCAATCATTTGATTTAAAATCAAAATCAAAATCATTTGCTAATGTATTCTCATCATTCATATTTATAAAATATAATTACATTTTTAAATAATAAAATATGTAAACATATATTATACATAAATATATATATATATATATATATATATATATTTTAAATTACCTTTAAATATGAGTTCCCATCATTTCTGTAATTTTTACTTTTTTACTTTTATTATATTTATTTTTATATCATTTTTATGAATAATTGTAAAACTATATTTTTTCTTAATACAATAATATATATTATAATTTTCAAAAAAAAAAAAAAAATAATATAATATATACATATAATATATGATACATATATATTATATATATATATTAATTTTTATTGGAAGAGAAGTTAAAATTAATAAAATAAAATATATATAAATATAAATAATATAAATTAAATAAAAATTAATATATATATATATATATATATATATAATATAATTATTTTTATTAAATTAGAAATATATAAAAATATAATTTTTCCATTTTAGCTAACCAATTTATTATTATTTTTTTTTTTTTTTTTTTTTTTTTTTTTTTTTTTTTTTTTGTGGTTGGAAGGGAATAGAAAATTGGCTGTTTTAATAAAAACCCCTTAAACCATCCAACGAGTATTTTAAAAAAAAAGATATATGGAACATTTTGAGAATACAAAAAAAATATGTATATATATATTATTATATATAAAAATATTTATTTTATTAATCAATGTAGAGTATATTCTACTTAATTATTTTATTTTAGTTTATTTGAATTTATAAAAATTCTTAAACCATTTTTGAATATTTTATAATATATATTTTAAGAAATACCATATATCTATATTTATACACATATATAATATATATATATATATATATATATATATGAGGATGATGATTATTATTATAATATGTAATAATTAAAAATAATAAAATACAATTTTAATAAAATTCTTTTTATGTTAAATATTATTATTCATGTTTCCCTTTTGATGAAAAAAAAAAAAATTATATATGTATCTACAAAAAAGTTGTTGTTCTTAAATTATCTGTGTAATCAATCTGTGGAAAATGGATTGATATAAATATAAATATATGTATATGTATTTATATATATATGTATTAATTTTTTTCAGGATATATTTTTATTTAATAATAATAATATCTAATTTATATACAATATGTAATTTTTTCCTTTTTATATTTTAAAAATAAAATAAATAAACAAATAAATATTATTTTCCATATTTGAGGAATAACACAAAATGCGGTACATTTTATATTTCATATGATTCTAACATACAACAGACACTTGTGTATGTATATTTATTATGTTCATATTTTCTTTTTCTTTTTTTTTTGGGTTAGTAATATGTTTCATATGTGTAAATGTTGTATATTTGTTGAAGTATCCTTTTAAGTGTTTTAAAAGTCATACATTGTAATATTATTATGTGATAATATTTCTGTATGTGTTTAAATATATATGCTTCATAATTATTAGAACTTTAAATATATTTTTTTGTGGATGAATATAAAAGGAAAAAAATAGCTCTAATAAAAATTCAAAAAAAAAAAAATTAAACATTATATATATATATATATATATATATTTATTTATTTATTCATTCATATATATTTTTATTTGTTTATACCTTATGTATGATAAAAAATATGACATATTATTATTGGGGTGTACCGGTTATACCGGTCAAATGGTATTAGAATATTTTTTGGAAAATTATGAGAAAAAGATAAAAAGTGAAGAAATAAAGCTATTATGTGGTGTTAGGAATATAAAAAAATTAGACTCCTTTCGGTTTAGTATAAGAGATAAAAATGATGTTATATTAAAAAAAATAAATAAAAAAGAAATGGATATTAATATTTATGAATCAATTTTAAATTGTTGTAAAATATCTAAAGTAGTAATAAGTACAATAGGACCTTATATTTTATATGGATACAATATAATAAAAGCTTGTGTAGAAGGAAATTGTCATTATGTAGATGTGTGCGGTGAACATAATTTTATATTAAATATATATAAAGAATTTAATAAAATAGCAATAGAAAAGAAACTTAAAATAATTCATAGTGCATCTTTTATTTCAGCAATTAGTGATATAGGTAATTTTATTATTCAAGAAGAATTTTTTCGAGAGTATAAAAAAACGTGTCCAGTTATAAAAATACGTTTATGTAATGAGGGGAATAATTTAAGAACTATTGGAAAAACAACTATAAAGAGTGCTTTACTTTTTAAAAAATATATAAAAAATAATTATCATAAATATTATTTATGTGATAATAAATATGATGTACAACATAATTTTAATGGGAATAATTATTTAAAAAAAAAAAAAGAAGAAAATCAAAAAGAAATAGGTACAAATAATTTTCTCGATTATGAAAAAGAATTTGGTTATTGCTTTGATACTTCTTATTCTAATATTGAAGAAGCATATGTATTATGGTCTAATTATTTATTAAATTATAAGTATGGAAAAGATTTAGTTATAAATTATAAGCAATATGATTCCCATTTAAGTACACCCATGTATATTTTTAAGAAGGTATGTGGTAAGATATTTAATTTTTTTCAATCCTTTATTTTTATGGATTATTTAATAAATAAATATATTGATTTGTTTTATAAACCCAAGACTATGAATGAATTGAAAAAAGCATATTGGAAATGTACAATTATTGGAGAAGATAATGATAAGGATGAAAAAGAAAAGAAAAGCATTTATTTATATTTAAGTGGAAAAAATGAGGACCCTGGATATTTATTAAGTGCAAAAATTATTTCAGAGTCAGCTATTTCTTTATTAAAAGAAAATAATTTGCCAAACACATTTGGAGTAATATCTGTGTCTGTCGGTCTTGGCAAGGTTTTGGTAGAGAGGTTAAAGAAGGCCTCAATACACATGTCCATAGAAAAATGAAACATATATATAAATATATAATACTTATGTTTATTTGCATATGTATCATAATACACCATAATATTAAAGTGAATAAAAATTAAAAGCAAAATATACACATATATATATATATATATATATATATATATTTATTTATTTATTTAATTTTTTTTTTTTTTTTTTTTTTTCTGTATTTTATACAATATGAATCCATCATGTGATCACTTTAATTATATATATATAAAATTATCGTTAACTTTAATTTATCATTAAAAATATATAAATAAATACATATATATATATATATATATTTTTAATTTTAACATTTTAGCTTGTTATATTTATATATAATATTTTCTTTTTATAATTATTTATTTTGGATTTATATTTTAAAAATGAAAAATTATTTTGAATTAATTTTGTTCTTTACAAAAAATTATGTAGATATATATTTTTTTTAAATACATATTTTAATATTTGTTATCATATGATGTATTTTTTTTTATTTAAAAAATGATAAAAAAAATAAAAATAAATTTATATATAAAATAATATGAAGAGAGAAGAGCCTCTTCTTATATTATATTGGATGTTGCACCTAAAAAAAAAAGTATATATGATATGTAAGAAAAAAATATAATATAAATATTATATATATATTATAATACATTAAATTATAATAAATATTATTACATAATATTGAAATAAAATATTATATACTTAAATATTTTTATATTATACAATTATACGCATATACTTTTATATATACATATTTATTAAGGCTTAAAAAAATAATTAATTATTTTGTGTTATACTTTTTTTTTTTTTTAAATTATAAAGTGTACATAGTATTTAATATATACATATTATATAATAATATTATTTAATATAAAAATTATTCGCCCTTTTTTTTATTTATTTATTTTTTTTTAGAAGTTTGCTATATATAAGTATTTCAAGAGCAAAAAAAAAAAAAAAAATAATATTTATATATTTTATATATATAATATAATTTTATAATATTTGAATAATATTAAAAAGGAAATAAAAAAAAAAAAATATTTTATAAATATCTTTAAATTTTGTATAATTTACAAATTAAAATTTATTCCTTTAAACTAAAAATTAAAAAAAAAAAATATATAATTTTTATAATCTTATTTATATTAACAAATAAAATAAATATTTAAGGAAAAATGGGTAATTTTTATATAAAATAATATTATATATATATATATTATTTTATTTATATAATAAATATTTATAACATATTTATTATGTTTGGGAATTAAAACTCTACATAAATATATTTGAAATTATTAAAAATAAAATTATATATAAATATATTATATATTATATATTTATATTTATATATATATATTTTTTTTATATATATATTATAGGAAAGGTACATGGATCATTAGCAAGAGCTGGTAAAGTTAAAAACCAGACCCCTAAAGTCCCAAAGTTAGATAAGAAAAAACGTTTAACAGGAAGAGCTAAAAAAAGGCAACTTTATAACAGAAGATTTTCAGATAATGGAGGTAGAAAAAAAGGACCTAATTCAAAAGCTTAAAAAATGATTGTTAATCCAAAGGAAACATAGAAGAAAAGAAATATAAAATATAATATATAATATATAAAAATATGATTTATATAAATATATTTTATTTTTATTAATTATATTTATTATATGATAAAGAAAATTAAAAGACCTATATTATTATATTTAATGTATTTTTTATATATATTATGTGGTTTTTTTATAAAGGATTTTTTCTATAACTTTCCTTTTTTCATATATATATATATATATAATACAAATATATGTTTTTATTTATAATATATTTACATGATATCTTATTAAGAAAATAAAAAAAAAAAAAATAATAAATTAAATAATATATATGAATTATATATATGTATATATATTTATATCATATATATTAAAGAAACTATTATTTTGTAAGAATATATAACTTTTTAATAAGAAGTAAATGTGTTAAGAATTTACAAATCAAAAAAAATAATATAAAATAAAAAAAAAAAATAAAAATAAAACAAATAATATAAAATAATTAAAATGAAGGTAATTTAAATGGTTACAGAAAAAAAAAAGATTAGACAAAAAAAGGTACACAAATTGTGTATATATATATATATATATATATATATATATATATGTGCCTATTTATAATATTTTACGTATATGTGGAACCATAATATATACGATATTATTATATTATATATATATATATATATATATATATATATATTTTCACTTGCTATATTCCCCCCCTTTGATTTCTTTTTTGTTGTACTTCAATTAAGTTTCTTTGCTCTCTTTCTTTTGCTTTATCAAGTTCAGTAGTTTTATTTTTAGTATAGTAATTATTATAAAAATGTAAAGTTAATGTTGCACATAAGAGAACATAGAAGCTTACAGAAAAAAAGGATATATTTCTATCAAACATAAATATATTCCACAATAAATCATCTTTTTCATTTATTTGATTATTTATTTGTTTGTTTATATTCTCTTTTTTATTGTCATTTCTTTTTTCGCTACAATAATAATTTTGTGTTTTTTTATGAAAGAGTATATTTAAGGAATTTTTATAAGGAGGTTTTTTATAAACATAAGCAATGTGACAAATATTATATATTCCTCTTTTAATTTTTAAAAACTTACCTATCATACTTTACTAATATATAGGAGAGTATACATGAAATTTATTTTATATGTATATAATAAAATGATATATTAATTATATACACAAAATTCATTATATTATAAATATATAAATAATATATATATATATATATATATAATATTTTTTTTTTTTATATTTAATTAAATTATCCTTTATATTGTACATTATAATTCTTATATAACATTTTTTAAGTGTGATTTATTTTATAAGGAAAAAAATAATAATAAAAGAATAAAAATAAAATAATTATATGTTATATATATATATATATATAATATTATATATTTTATTTATTTATTTATTTTTTTTTTTTTTTTTTTTTTTTTTTGGAAATATAAAAATTTTATAAATATATCACTTAAAAAAAATGAAAATGTACCACCACCAAATTTTTAATATTAATTTTCTAAAACCCTATTGTAGTATTATATTTGTATGTACGTAGTAATATATAAAAAATATATAAAATATATGTACATATATAATATATATATATATATATTATGCTATAATCATTTCATATATATATAATATATATATATTTTTTTTTTTCCCTCTAATATTCACCCTAAATGTGCAAGAAAAAAAAAATTATAATATAAAAAAAAAAAATAATTTAATTTTTTTTTTTTTTTTTAATATGTAAAAAGAAAAAATTAATAAGTAAAATATTTTAAATTATCCAATAATTTTTTTTTTTCGTATTATTGTTTACAAAGGAAAAAAAAATAATAAACGAAATATACATGTATAAATTAATATTTTATACATATATATATTTATATGTACATTTTTTTTTTTTTTTTTTTTTTTTTTTAAAATGTAAACACTGATTTTCCAAAATAATTTTTTTTTTTTTTATAATTCAAGAGAAAAGGTTTAAAAAAAAAAAGTACAAAAATTCATGTATATATATATATGTATATATAAGTATATATAATATTATATATTTATATATATAATAATAAAATAAAATTCTGATATGGATAACATACAAGATTATTTTAAAAAACTTAAGGAAAAAAGTTTTTATAAGTCGATTAAAAAAGCGCAAAAAAAATACAAAAGTAATATATTAAATAAGGTAAGTTTTATAACAAAATAAGGAATAATAGAAAAAAATTATTATATATATTATATATATAATAAGCTTTATAGGGGAAAGGAATTAAGTTATGATATTAAGTATATAAATATTTGCATATATTTCATATAATATATATTTGAAAATATTATATAAATATAATAGAAATTACGTTAATGAACTATTTTTTTTTTTTTTTTTTTTTTTTGTATACTTGAAAAAATATTATATTTATTAAACCTTGAAATATTTTTATTTAGGCAAAAATAATATTTTTCTGTTATAAATGAAGAATATATATATATATATATATATATATATATATATATTATATGAATAAATAATAAAAAAAAAAAAACTTGATTTTCATATATATTATTATTTTTTTTGTGTTAAATTATATATACATATATATATATACAAATACTTGTGAAATATATATATTTTTTTTTGGTATACAATATTTTATAATATTTGTATTATTTTTATATATCTTGAAAATCCCCCCAATAAAGTATTATACATTAATGATTATATATATATATATATATATATATGTATGTATGTATGTATGTATGTATTTATTCTATATCATTTTTTATTTGATACATATTATTGTATATTGTTTATATGTTGTTTTACTTGTATAGTAGTACTTATTCTTTTTTAGACAATTTTATATTATTACAATATTTTAATATATATTATTTCAAAATTTTTCCTACCTTTTTAGATGCCAAGTAACAGGAAGATAACACAAAAGGTTGAAGCCTTTGATAGTAACGTTACAAAGAGAGGCAATGTCCCTCCTTCTTTGGTAAAAAAAGGAAGAAAGCATCCAGTAGGACCTATACTTCTTGTTGTCTTCATTTTTGTTGTTATAGGATCAGGTAATTATATATAAGAAATTTAATAATATAGAGAAAAAAAATAATGTACATGTATATTAATGTAAATATTATAAATCATGTGCACATTTAGCAGGATAATATATAAAATTGTGTAATATATATATATATATTAAATATATAATTTTATTATTTTTTTATTTTTTTTTATTTTATTTTTCCTTTTTAGTTATCGTTCAAATGTTGAGCATTATACAAAAGTCTAAAATTTTCTGATTGAATATTTCATGATTTTTTTAATTTTTTTATTTGTTGTACTTTGAAATTCTTATGATGTAATAATGTTTTACCAGATTTTTATAATAAAAAATTAAATATGTGGTATATAAATAAGTTAAAAATGAAGACATTTTATTTATTTGTACCTTTTTCTGTTTCATATATATATTTATATATATATATATTTGAATTTATAA
>NC_041694.1:692500-710036 GCF_900097015.1 Plasmodium sp. gorilla clade G2
TATTTTCTTATATTATAATTATATAGATATATTTTTAAAAATTTTATATTAAGTTCGTTTTCTTTCAAATTGATTTATTATAGGAATAAATTATACAATAATAAATAAATATTACTATACATATATATATATATATATATATATATATATATATATATATGTAAGGACAAAAAGTATAAATTAAAAAAAAAAAAAAAAGAAAAAATATACAAAATGATACACCCATATATTTGATATATATATAGCCAAAAATAAGAAGAATTTTTCTTATTTAAAAAGAAAAAAAAGAAAAAAAGGTGTGAATTCAAAAATTAATACATACAAATATGTATGTATATATACTTTTCATCATGGTTATTCTTTTAAAATATTGTTTATGAAAATAAATATATATAATAATATCATCATTGTATGTATAAGGAAGGATATGACTTGTAATTATATATATATATATATAAATATATGTACATATATATATATATATATATATATATATATATATATATATATATAATTATATATTTACAATAATGACATATTTTATTTAAGGTATATATGACAAAATTACATTTGTTGTTGTAAGTACATAATGTTTATATGAAAAAAAAAAAAAAAAAAAAAAAAAAACTTACGTAAAAATATATATATATATATATTTATATTTATCGATTGGTTTGAAATATTATTGTTTTTTTTTTTTTTATTTTGCTTTTTTCATAGGCTTTACTTTTGTAGAAGGTTTTGTTTTTAAGGTACCCTTTCTATCTATTTTTGTTTTGATTAGAACATCGTCATCTTTATCTTCTTTGGATTCACTTAGTTCATCCATATCTTCATCAGATTCGAACTCATTTAATTTAAATGTTGTTTTTTTTTCAGTTGATTTTAATCCTTTTTTTATAGAATTAGGATCAACTTTGATAACATGTGAAGAGTTATAAAGTCTAGTAAAAGATGATTTAAGTTTTGTATCTAATTTATCATATAGGTTTTCTTGATTTGGTAATCTAAGACAAGGTAAATTTTCAGTTACCATTTCTCTGGTAATACTATATTCTTCCATTATTTTGATAGCTTCATTTACATCTGATTTATGTAAAGGTGTCATAATTTTAAAATAGATATAATTTAAGAATCCTGATGTTACCATATATTTAGGGCATACATTTAATTTATATGATAGATTAAAACATAATTCATTTAGTAATCTTTTATTTTTATTAAATGTAGAAATTTTACCAAATGCTGTTGGGAAATTGACTCGTCCAGACATAAATGATTTTAATATTTTTATTCTCATAACTGGACATACACATGATAAAATAGCGAAATGAGGTAATAGAGCAAAATCCATATTTGATTTCATATTATATTTAATTTTATCAGCTAATGATAAATCATGTGCAATTTGTGAGAATACATTCCATTTATTTAAAGATGCAGATGATTTATCAGTATCATTAAAGACATTTGTATAATTTTCACTTATAAAGTATGGAATTAGTTCATAATCAACAAAAAATAGATCCATAATTTCTCTTATATTTAATTTTGATGATTCATTAAAATTTAATAATTTTAATGTAATTTCAAATGGGTTTGCTAATGATTGTATATTTTTATTAGAATTATTTAATTCTTTTTTTAAATCTAGAAATTGTATTCTTGTATATGTTTTTGATAATAATTGTAAGGTATTCAACATTTGTCTTATATCACCACATGTACTTTCCCATAATAATTCTAAAGCATTTGGTTCCATCATAATTCCTTCTTTTTTACATATTTCTAACAATCTTTTAACTACACTATTTTTTTGAGGCATACTAAATTTTAAATCATAACATTTATTTGCTAATGTTCTCATTTTATTATTTTGTCTATCATTACATATACATATTATTGGACATTTTGTTTTTTCAATCAATTTTAATATGGCTGTACTCCCACCTTTATCACCACTAGACATACCATCTACTTCATCCATAATAATACATGTTTTTGTTAATTTACGATTATTTAATGACATTATTGAATATCCACCTGTAGCCATTTCACTAATTTTTTCAACGGCAGCTTTATTTCTTTCATCAGATGCATTAAATTCGATAACATTATAACCTGATGCTTCTGAAACAATTTTGGCTGTTGTGGTTTTTCCTATTCCTGCAGGACCACTTAATAAAGCACATCTTGCATTAACATTTTCGAAAATTCCTCTAAATGTTTTTTGTGCTTGTTTCTTTATTCCTTTAATACATACATCTTCCCAACTAGCTAGCCAATTTTGTAATTTTATTACATTTTGATTATTACCTACTAATTCGTTAATATTTTTAGGTCTATATTTTTCTACCCACAATTGATTAAGAATTTCTTTTTCTGCATTATGTGTATCTTTCTTTTGATTATTATATGTATCTTTCTTCTCGATATTATATGTATCTTTCTTTTCGATATTATATGTATCTTTCCTTTCTGTTTTAATTGTATCAGATACGTGTATATTATCATTTGATTCTGTTTGATCAGTTTGTGGTAATAATTTCAAAAGTTCTTCTTCATTTAATATTTTAATATTAGATTTCTGTTGTTGTTGTAATTCAAAAGCTTTAGTATATTTTCTACCTTCATTAAATAACCTTCCATCTTCTAGATATTCTCCATGGACTAGATAATTGGTTTTAGTTGACACAGCTGTCATTACACTACCTCCATGTTCTTTAATTTTTGATTGTAATTCATCTCTTGTAAAATTTTTGAATACTCCTGTAATTACAAATTTTTGATTATGAAAAGGTAAATAATCAAATTTTTGTAAATCTTCATTATTATTATTATGTTCAGTTTTTTGTTTTTTTCCAGGAGAGATAAGAACACTTTTTTTACTTTTAATTGTATCACTTTCGCTACTAATTTCATATTGTTCTCTTTCTCTTTTGATATTTGATTTATTGATTTCATTTTTAGGACTTACGTTGTTACTTTTTGCGTCTTCTTTGGTGACCTTATTATCATTTTGTAATATATTAAAATAGTCATTAAGATTATTCACAACACGTTTCTCATCTTCTTTACCATTGGATTTCTTCACTGTGTTATTATCCTCAAGTTTTTTTGAAGCGGGTTTAAAAAAGGATGTTATATCATAAAATTTGTTTGACGTTTTTGATGACTTATTTTCTAATGATTTCCTATTACTACTTTTATTATTATTACTATAATTGTTATTATTATTATTATCATCATCATCAATATATATGGAGTCACTTTTTTTTTGCGATTTGGATTTTTCTATTTTATTATTACTTATAAAATCATCATCATCATCGTCATGAAATAAGGAACTAGATAATTTTTTGAGCCTCTTCTTTTTCCTACCACCATCACTTTCGTCATCACTGAATAATTTTTTCCCTGTCGAACTCATTTATGAAGTAAAATATAAATTCACAAGGATAAAGAAAAATTAATTCAAAATGATAATATGTGTATATTCTTTATATGTGTATACCTTTTGGTATTTATATGGAGAAACACAGATATATAATATATTTTGGATGAAAAATAAAATAAATAATTAAATAAATAAATACATAAATGTTTTATTATATATATATATAATATTTTTGTAATCTGTTTTATAATTTTTTTATTTTTTTATTTTTGTATAGTAGTATTTAGATAAGCCAAAAAGATAAGGTGTGTATGTAATATTATTTTAAAAGGAGAAAAAATGAATTAAAAAAAAAAAAAAAAAAAAAAAAAATAGTTTAAACAAAATAGTTCAGGTAACACATAAATGAATTTAAAACTTTAGGAATAAAGCAATATATTTTTTGTGAATATAAATTTTTGTTTTAAAAGAAAAGAAAAATATAATAAATAATATATATATATATATCAAATAAAGAAGCATATACATGATAAAAAAAAAAGGTATTGTTAAAATATGCATAATATTTTTATTTATCTTTTAAAAATTGCAATAATATAATAATATATATATAACAATAATTGTTTGTATAAATTATGAACGTTAGCATATTTTAAGGAGCTTAATATATTTATATAATATTTTATAAGTGATTCCTATTCCTTTTGTAATAATTAATAAGGAATATATAAATATTTTTATTTTTAATGTAATATTTGACAATATGTAAAATTTTTTCTTTTTTTTTTTTTTTTTTTTTTTTTTTTCTTGTCATTTAAAAAAATGATTAAAAGAAATTATATTAAAAAGTATTTTTTCTTTTAAAAAAAAAAGAAATATTTCCTATATATATATATATATATATATATATTGTAATTTTTATATATTTATAATAAAAGTGTATATATTATATATATATTATATGTGTAAATTTATATGCTACAATATGGTTAACATAATATTTATAAAATATTATATTCCTTCTTGTAATTATATGCGAATGCTATATTTCTTTATTATGCTTGTCTATTATATTTATTTTACATATAAATGTGTAGATAAATTATAAGATTGTTATATATATATATATATATATATATATATAATATATAAATACGATGAACATTTTTTATACTTCTTTTTTTTTTTTTTTTTTTTTTTTTTTTTTCTTCTTTTTTATATTTATTAAATTATATTTTGTCTTTTATATGTTATGAATAAAAATATAATCTGCTCATATATATATAAATGAAAAGAAAATTATGATGGTCAAATAATATAAGTTATATTTAATATATATATATAATATATATATGTATTTAATATATGTTTAAATAAGTATATCAAATATATTTCCATTTATATATTATTTTATGTACAAAATTTTTACGGTAAGACAAATGCAATATGAAGTAAAAAAAAAAAAAAAGTAAAATAATATAAAAATAGGATAAAAACAAACAAACAAGTATGAAATTTAACAATTAATAAATAAAACTAACAAATAAATGTGTAATATATATATATATATATGTATAATACATGTGTTACATTTTAATTTTTAGAATATCTTAAAATAATTTATGATATATTTTATATTTTTATTTACCTTTTATTATGTTATTTTGTAAGATTTTGTTCCATTTATTTTCCATTTTATTGATAAGGTTATACCATGATTCTCCTAAGATATCGATGAATTGAATATAATCATTACGTGGGCATTCATCTTTATCAAATAATTCATAGAATTTTTTCATGGAAATATAATCTTTGTTATGTAGTGTACATATAAGATCATCATATGCTTTATTCCATAATTTAAATAAAATTTTATTTGGAATGTTATGAAAAGAACATAATGATTCAAAACGTGCCCATACATTATCTATCATATTATAATATTTTTTCCTAGAATTATTAGAATAATTATACCATATAATATACATATCTTTTTTACTAACATATTCATCTAATTTATCAAGTTTATCATTTATTTCATCATCAGATAATCTATCGTATTCTTCTTCATTTATTTTGTTCAATTCATCTTTATTTCCAAAATTATTAATGAAACTATTTTTAAGTTCATCGGTTATCCTATTTTCAACATTATTTACATTAGTACTGTTGTCATTTAAATTATTATTATGCATCATATTATTATTGAAGATATTCATTACTTCTTCATCTTCTATTGAATAATCATTTAAATCACTGCTCAAAGGTCTAGAGGTAATATTTGCGATATGATGATGTCGTAAATGTTCAGACATTTGTCTTGAATTTTTTTGGTTATGCTTATAGGAAGAATGTACGTCTACCTGCTTATTCAACTTGGAATTAATCTAAAATGAAAAAAAAGAAATATATATATATATATATATATGTAGATATTTTATTATTATGCATACTATATTAAATTGCATCATATTATATTTTATATTATGTAATGTTCTTGTCATTTTCTCTTATTAATAAACACCCCAAAACAATATTACCTGTATGAGGATATTATATAAAGCAAAAAGTACAAGAGGAAAGAAAATTTTGAAAAAAGTGGAAAAAATGAAACCACTTTTTTTTTTATATTTTAATTCGTCCTTTTTTATTAAAAAATTATAATTATTTCTTGATATCATTTTATAAATCTAAAGGTATCTAAATAAATAATTAAATAGAGGATAAGTTTTATAAAAATATTACTTTAGGTATATTATTCAAAAAGAAAAAAAAAAAAAAAAAAAATGTAACCCAAAATTTAAATAATAAGTTAAAAAAAAAATATAAATAATTAAAATGAGGGGTACATTAAAGAAATATTAAAACAAATAGATAAATAAATATAATATATAAAAAAAAATATATATACATATATGTTATATATTTATATTATATTTATTATATATATATTTTTGTTTCTACATTTTATTTTATTTTATTTTATTTAATTTTATTTATTTCATGTTGGAATATTTTTGGTTGTTTTATATATTATACTTTAAATTTGTAATATATGTTACAACATTTATAAAAAATTTGAAAAATGAAAAAATGAAAAATATAAACAATAATTATAAAATGACGATAAATAATACAAATAATTATTAAATAAGAATATTATAATAAATATATACAATATATAATATAAATATATTGGAATAATTTATAGAACAACTCTCAAATACTTAAATAAAATATTATAAATATTAAAAAATATGTATAATTAATTATATACATATAATATATATATTTGAATGAGAAAAAAATGAAATAAAAAAGTTTTTATAATTTCTTGGATGAAAATTTGTTTTTTATTTATCTATATTTTTTATATAAAAATATTTTTAATATATATTATATATATATATAAATATATATATTTTTTCTTAATAATGATATGAAAATACAAGTTGTAAAAACATGCATATTATATAATTATTAAATTTAAAATTTTGGGGTAGTAGACGATTCATTTGTAATATAAATAATAATAATATGTATATATATATAATATATATAGGTAAATATAAAAATAATTTTATTTTATTATTGTATTTATAATATCTCATTAAAAAAAAAACACTAAAATAATAGAACCAAGACATATAATTATTTATATATATATAATATTCTTATGATAATTTTTTTTTAATATTTCTATTTTCTATGTATAATTATTATTTTTACTTTTTAAGTTACTTTAATAGAATATTATTCAGGGTTTATATATTAAAAAAAAAAAAAAAAAATTATATACATTATATATAATATATATATTATATATATATATATATTCATAAGAGTGTTAAAATATATATAGAACAAAATGAAGTGTACGGTCAAATTAATTTTGTTCTTGTTTTTTATAGATTAATATAATAATTATTATCATTTTAATAATACAACCAATAAATTATTATTATATAATAATATTTAAATATATATATTTATTAATATTTTATAATAATGTTTTTTTCAACTTAAATATGATTTAATAAAAATTGTCAGAAAATTTTAATCCTATGTTTATAATAAATATTTTAAAAAGCATATACATAAAATAATTTTTTAAATATTTTTATAAATATATATTTATATTTATATTTATAATATTTGGTGTTATATGTATGTGGAATAATATTATATATTACTACATATATTTTATTCTTGATCCAATTTTTTTTTTTTTTTTTTTTTTTTAATTTTACTAATATTGTTTCAAATGATATTTTAATAATTGTTTTTAACAGAATGTAAATAAAAAATTAAACAACAACGTTAAGATAAAGATAAATAATATATATATATATATATAATATTAGATTAATTATAAATTAAGTATAGAATAATTTTTTTTTTTTTTTTAGTGCGTATAATATTAATACGCAAAGATTATTAAAAGTAAAAAAAACGAAAAAAATAATAAATAAATTTAAATATATAAATTATAATATACTGACAAAGGAGATATTAACATGTTTATATGCAAGTATATTTTAAAATATATATATATATATATATATATATATATATATAAGTACACTAAATAAAATGTAGAATAATGTGTAATGGATTGTATTCTTTTTTTTCTTTATTGTGATGTGTTATAGATGATAAGATGTTGTAAGTAAATATTTCTTTAAAATAATAATATGAATAAATAAATATAGACATATATATATATATATATATATATATATATATATATATATATATTTTTGTTTATTTATTTATTTATCCTTGGGGGGAAATTATGAGGAATGATTGTAATCCATTTATATCTCATGACACTAATTATTTCATTCCATATTTTTCTCGTCATATTAATAAAATTGATATATATAGCTGGATCACATATTTCTGTATTGAATATATTTAAAAAGTCATTATAAATGTTATTGTCTTCTTCTCTAAATTCAGAAATAAGTTCAGGATATAATTTCCACCATACTTTATTAAAAGCAATATCTGAAAAGTTATTTTTATCTGATTCTTCTTTTACATATGACCAAAGTTCATTCATCACATCTACATATTTTCTTATATAATTATAACGAACGTTTGTCCATATGAAAAAGAGTTCATCCTTAGTAATATTCTCATGTATATTTTGAATCATTATATCAATTTTTTCATCTGTTAGGTTTTGAATATATTCAACTTTTTCATCATCAATATTCTTTAAAAATAATCTGACTGTATATTTCTTTTTTTGGTCATTTATATTATTACTCTTTTTATTATATTTCTTGTACTTCTTTTGTGTGTTCCCAACTATGTCGTAGTCATTTTTTTTGTTTTCTTTGGCGTCATTATTATTTATACTATTAATAGGTCTATTCCTATTTTGAGAATCTATTTTCTTTTCTTTATGTGATAAATATGTTTTGTTGTATAAAGGAGTACCATCAACATTTACATGAGGGACTTCCTTTTCATTTACATGAGGGACTTCCTTTTCATTTACATGAGGGATTTCCTTTTCATTTTCATGAGGGACCTCTTTTTCATTTACCTGTGAATTGAAAACTTTTCCTAGTATTTTTTTTTGAATCAGATTCTTCAATTTTTGAGCAAGTTTTCTTTTATGGGTGCTTTTCATAAGTGCTTGAGAGTTGGTAAAATTTATGTAAGCACTAATGGATTTATGCTACAAATTGTGTTATAAAAAATGAATACATATATATATATATATATATATAATATTTATTTTTTTTTTTATTAATTACTTACTTGTGTAGGGTGAAATAAGAGGATATAAATAGTAAGGAACACTAAAATGATCAAATTAGACATCTTAAATATATATGCATTTTTGTGCCTCATTGTGTTGCTAGTTTTTAAGATGTAAAAAAATTTTTCTTCTTTTGTGATAAATATGTTTATATATTTTAATTTATTTATTTTTTTTTTTTTTTTTTTTTTTTTTTTTTGTCTATTATAAGAAACGTTTGTAATAATAACATAAAAAAATAATGTTTATGTGAACCTATTTATTACGCATTATTTATATCTATATTAAAGTAATGAATTATATATTTAAGAATTCACCACATATATATATATATATATATATATATATATATATATATATGTGAAAGTATATTTTTGGCCATTTTATCAAAGAATTATATATATTTTATATTTTATCCATTTAATATATATAGGTGAAAACAATTAAGGTTAATTTTTGTTATGAATACTAAAGTATTCTAAATATTCTGAATAGTCATATTATATTTCAGGTATGTTATGTATATATAATTATATGATATATGTTATATATATAATTTATTAGTATTCTACTACTGTTAGATTAAAAAGGAATATATATTAAGCATGTATGGCGTCTATATAATTGGTACATTTGAAATATATCTTAAAAATATAAAAAAAATAATGTATAATAATATTATGGTAAATATAAATTATACACTCATGTCAGGCATAAATTCCTACATTTTTCACAAATATGAAAATAATAAAAAAATAATAAAATATAATAATATATAAGTATTTAAACTTTAATATCACATATATATATATATATATATATAATACAATAAAATTGATTTTATAAAAATATAATATTTGGGGAATAGTAAAATATCATGTTATTTATTTATTAAATTCTTTACTATTTATGTATTACTGGTTTATGTTTTTTTGCGAATATGAAATATTTTAGAGTTATTTTTATTTTATTCCAATAAATGGAATACATAAAAAAAAAATGATAAATATTATAAAATATATTTTGTGTATAATTTTCCTTTTTCATATGTAGAAAAATTAATATACACATACACATACATATGTAAATATATATATATATATATATATAATATGGTGTATTTTTTTTTTTTTTTTTTTTTTTTACGAATAGAAATATAAAATATATTATATTATATTAATTTTTTAAGTTTTCATATAACTTTAATTATTTGCATATTATTTTATACATTTGTATATAATATTTTTATTTTTTTCATGCATATTTTTTTAACAGACTATATATTATTTAATTATGGTTGTACACCTTTTTTTTTTTTTTTTTTTTTTTTTTTTTGTTATTCAATTATATAATAAATTTATATCCTTTTTTCTGTTCATTTTTTTTTAGAAAATATTGTACTTTTTATTTTATTTTTTTTAAATATAAAAATATATGTATAATATTTATTTATATATAATAAAATTAAGAGGAACTGTTAATAAAAAAAAAAAAAAAATTCATAAATATATATATATATATATATATATATTATAACGATGATACAAAATATGCATTTTTTTTTTTTTTTTATGTACACTAATATTTAATTATTTATATATTATATATAGATAATGATAAATGAAAATGTTTATATGGTCCTGAATATCATATACTTATATATGTGTTGAAATATATTAAAAGGAAAAATTAGTTATTTAATATATAAAAATATTATGCATAGAAAATGCTTAAAATAAAAAATTCTTTAGACATAATTTTTAATCAATGTTGCTATTAATAATTGAATATTTATTGCTCAGATTATTTTATTTTATTTTATTTTCATTTCATTTTTTTTTTTTTTTTTTGTTTTCTTTTATTGTATGTATGCACAACTGTTCAACATTGTTTTATAGAAAAGGGAAAAATTAATATATTACGTAAAATAATTATAAATATAAATATATATATATATATATATATGTATATATATATATGTTTCCCAGTTGGTCATAAATCTTTTATGTCATAAATGTAGAATTTACAAAACGAACATTCTTTTTTTTTTTTTTTTTTTTTTTTTTTTGAATTTTTGGTCTCAATTCATTTTTCGTTATATTTTCTATGATTCAATTTTTTGTTTGTTTTGTTATGATATATATTTAAAATGTATAATTAAAAAAAATAATGAAAAACAATTTATTATAAAAATTTAAATAATTCAAGTAAATAAATATGTATTAATATATATTAATTAAAAAATATATTTTATAAAATATCTTACTAATATATATTTATTTTAAATATATATATTATATTACTACATACCATTATATAAATATACTAAAAAGGAGGGAAGGAGAAAAAACTGATATTCCATTTTTATATTATTTTACAATAATATAAATAAAAAACAAAAAAAAAAATATACATATATTTTTTGTATTATATATAATAATATAATGTTTCCGAAAATTTTTATTATTATATAAAATATATATTTATAGAATTTTTCTACTTGCATATATAAATTAATATATATAATATTTCCATTATATATATATATATAAAAAAAAAAAAAAAAAAAAAAAAAAAAGGTATAGTATATTATATTTATATAATATTAAAAAAATATACCTTTTAATATAATAATACTAAATAAAAATAAACTGAGAAAAATAATATTCTATTATTATAAAGTACAAATAATATATATATTATATATTTATTATATATAATATTATATATATTAATATATGTATTATATCTTTGTGAAAGTGTCATCAGTTAGCATGCTTTAGCTAAATAAAAAATAAAGAAATCTTTTTTCTTTTTCTTTTTCTTTTTTTTTTTTTTTAATAATTTATTATTATTATATATATAATTAATTTTTTAAATAATAATATTATATATTTGTGAATATATATATTATTATATATGTTATATTAAATATGTAATATATATATTATATATATTTATATTTTTTAATATTTTTTTTTTTTTTTTTTTTTGAGAATTTTTAGTATGAAAAAAATAAAAAAATAAGAATAAAAAAAAAAAAGAGTTGTTCTGTATATAAATAATATTTATGAATTAATATAAATTATATATTTGACCCCAAGTTGTAAATTTTAGAAAGAAAAAAAAAAAAAAAATGAAAAAAATGATAATAATATATTACATATATATGTAAGTTCCTTGTTTTAGTGAAATAATATATTCATAATTTTCACACCCATAAAAATCTTTAGAAAAATAAAATATATTATTATATATACATAATGTATATATTATAATATATATGTATTTTATATTATATATTTATATATATATTTTTTCCCCATAGTTTTATGCATTATTTTATATTTATTTTTTAATTATTATTATTATTTTATTTGTTATATTATGTAAATATATATATATATATATATTTTTACCATTACTTATTTTTTTTTTTTTAATTTTTCTTTTTTTTTTTTTCCATATATTTTACGCTTTATTTTATTTTGTTTTCCGAAGTAACCAAAACAATAAAAAAAAAAAAAAAAAAAAAATATTATATATATATATATATATATATATATGTATATATAAAATATAAAAAATATAAAAAAATGAATAAGAAAAATTATTGCATTAACCCAAGTAACCTTAATATAAATAAAAATAACGAATACAATAAAAATGTACCGTTAAATATTTTGGATGTGAATATGAAAAATATGAAAAAGAGTACAAGTGCTAAAGATAATTTGTTTGTGTTCATAAAGAAAGCTTTTATGTTTGGTTTAATAATTTGCTTATTCCAATGTTTATTTTTTATGGTTAGTTAAAAAAAACAAAAAAAAAAAAAAACAATTCGTCAATTTGTTTTATATAATTGTTTTCTCAAATGAGAAATAGAACTTCTTTTGGATTCAATTATATATATATGTATATATGTATATTTATTTATATATTTGTATGTGTAATATATTTATTATTTTATTTTTCAATTTATAGTCCACATTTAGTACAAATGATAATAACAAGATTGAGAAAATTAATAAATATATAATAAGTCGAAATTTAATAGAAGGTGGTGAACATTTAAATAAGTCCTATGTACAGGTAAAAGAAAATATAGTTGATAAGATTGAAAACATTTATGAAAATAAGAGGAAAACTTTTATTACTAAGGTTAAAGACTTTTTTAAGAAGATAAGTAATTATATTGAAAAAGAAATACGTCAAGTATTAACATATATTAAAGATGGAAAAAAAGATACAGTGAAAAGTGGTGTAACCTTTTTTAATAAAATTATAGCTTTTTTTAAGGGTTTACAAATATTTTCAATGCCTATATTAACAACAGTATCAGCAATTTTACTTTATAAATTTAAATATCAGTTGGCATCCTTATTGTTTGGATTTTTACCATTAATTTCAGGTATTTTTATTATGTACAAAATAATAAAAGTGAATAGCGAAATGTCCAAATAAAGGTACACATAGATTATTATTAGTTTAATGTATATATGTATTTTTTTTTTTTTTTTTTTTTTTTGTTGTTCCGTAAAATAAAAAAAAAAATAAAACTGAAAGATGCGCATTATGTTATCATTATAACGACTTTTGCCAAATTTTTTTATAATTATAAAAATATATATATATATATATATATATATATATATATGACTTGATTTTTTAAGTATTATTTTTATTATCTTATTTTATGACATAATAATTGTTTCATTTCATTTTGTTATATTTTAATTTATTTATCTTTTCTTATATTTTCTTTTTATTTTATTTTATTTTATTTTATTTTATTTTATTTTATTTTATTTTTTTTTTTTTTTTTTTTTTTTTTTTTTTTTGTTATGATTTAAAAATATTATTTCATAATACATAGTTTCATTAATTATGTAATTATTATAAATATTTATATTAGATACAAAAATATTTATTTTGTATAAAGTATTTATTGGTCTTTTAAATTTTATTATATTTTTAATAACCAAACGTACATATAATCTTTATATTTCCTATAATAAGAAATTTTTTTTTTTTTCTACATTGAACCAGTAACAGGTTTAGCATTTTATATTTAATAATTATATATGTTGGATTATTTTATTATTACCTTAAGAAAAAAAATAAAAAAAAATTATATCATTCTAATTTAAAAGTTTTTATTTTGTGATAAAGGGGGGAATGGAAAATTATAATATATACAAGCATATATATATATATAATATGTGAAATATTATCATAACATAGAAGATCATATTAAATAGATTTTCTTTTATTTTTAAAAAATTCTAATAACAAGATGAGAAAACTATTAGAATTATGATATAAAATATTTCATGTTTTTTAATTTCTTTTTTTTTTAGATGGATTTTTTATTATGTGTTTAATTATATTTTTATAAGGTTCACTACAAAAAATAAAAAAAAAAAACACACAAACAATAAAATTATAATTGAAAGATAGAAATATTATATATAGTAATTATTTTTTATTATTCTTAATAATGAAGATAAATTATTAGGATAAACGGCTTTATTTGGTTTGCATGTAAATATTATCACATTAGAAAAAAAAAAAAAATAAAATAAATCAATAAATAATAATTCTTCCTAATAGGAACATAGATCATTTCTGTAATATATTTTTATTTTATATTTAGAAAAATACTATTTATAAATATAACTTCAAAAAATATAAGATTATATAATTTTTGTGATGAATATTACTATTAATAAATTGTTGTAAAATAAAATATTGCGCCTGGAATATTTTGAATATATAATATATATTATAGAATATAATATATATATTACTATATGATATGAAAAAATAATAATAAAATAGGATATGTAATATTTTTATATTTTGTTAATGTTGACACATATTTTAATATGAAAATACGAATAATCTGTAGATGTATATATAGTATATATATATGGAATATTATAGAACCGAAAATACACTAATGTATCGTATAAAACAACATTTATTTTAAATAATAAGTGTGTTTATATTAAATTTCATTAAGTATAGTATAATATATAGATTTTTTTTTTTTTTTTTTTTTTTTTTTGTGTTTATTTTACTCTTATAATACATTTGATAATTAACCATTGAAATTCCACACTAAAAAAAATATTTTATTACAATTTATAATAATATATAATGATATATTTAAAACCGAATAAAAATACTATTGATTATAGGATGTAATTAAAGAATCTATATATAATATATATTATATATATAAGGAAGTCTTATTTTAAATATAAATAATATATATAATATATGGATAATATTACCATATAAAAATCCTGAGACGTTTTTTTTATAATATAAATTAGGCATTAAAAAACAGTATATTATTATTTTTTTAAAACTAGAATTTATCATGGTTTGTAAAAATTTTAAATACATGCAAGCAATTAAATGAAATTTTTTTTTTTTTTTTTATCTATTTACTATTAAAATAATTAATTAAATTCTTAATTAATTTTTATTCAAAAATAATATTAATATATATTATAAATATATATTATAATATAATTTCAAAAGGTATTAAAATGAAAAAAGAAAAAAAGCCCCCAAAAAAAAAAAAAAGAACTTTTGCATGTATAATAATAAAAAAAATATATATATAATATATAAAATAAAATAATATATTTATAATACCTTGAAAGCAAAATTTTTTTTTATTAATTCGTTTTATATAAAAACAATATTATAAATATATTATTTATTTATAAATATATTATTATTTTATAAATATATTATAAGAGTCTTAAAAATGGTTATTTAGGTTTTTATAACGAATAAAAAAAAAAAAAAAAGTAAATATTTATCAAAGAATATTATATATATATATAATTACGTTTCCTTCTTTTTTAAATAAGATTTTATATTTTTTGTTGTAAAAATTCCTTTTTTTTTTTCATACAAAAATATGAATAGTTGATATTAGAATTATATAGAATATAATAAAATGTAATAATTTCTTAGTAATATTTTATGCATATATAATATATAAATGCGAAATAATAAATTAAAAAAGCATTCACTATTTTTTTTTTTTAATAAAATTTTATAAAAACATTATATAATAATACTATTTATATATTATAATATGTAAATATATATTTGTATATAGTAAATCGCATTTTATCCCCTATTTATCTAAAAATTTGTTTTAGATCTATTATTAATACAATTATAAATATATTTATAATATATGTTATATTTTTTATTGTATTATTTTAATGAGCAAAATATATATTTCTCGTTATTTAATAAAAGAAAATAAAGTTATACTTTATAAATAAATAAATATTTTATTATTTAACATTAAAATAAAAAATTATAGGTAGTTGGTTTCCTCTTTTTTTAGTTTTTTTTTCTTTTCTTTTATTTTTTATTTTGGTTATAGAGAAGAGGATTGTTATATATAATATAATATTTTATTATATATTTATATTACAAATATAAAAATAATACAAAATAATATTATTTAATAAATCTATATAAAATTATATTATACATATAATTAATTATTATATTATTTATTTTATATATTTTATATACATGTAAATAATTAATTTATAAATAATAAAAATATAATAATAAGTTAATATATTTTTTTGTAACATAATTTTTTATGTAATATTTTTTTTATTGTAATATATAAAAATATATTTATAATAAGTACTTGAAAAAAAAAAAAAAAAAAATTATAAAAATAAAATGGTTTCTATTGGAACAAAAGAATAATTAGAAATATAATATTATATATATATTTATATATGTTTATTATAATATTCTTATATAAAAAACGAAATATAATATATTTATATATATTAGTTTAGAAATCTTTTTATGATAATAATATAATTTTTTTATTATAGAAAAATAACCTTTTTAATTATTTATAAGTTTTGTAATAGTTTTTAAAATTTTTTTTTTTTTTTTTTTTACATTGAATGTATAAAATGATCCTTATATAAGGTATATTTTTGTTTTTGTAAAATATTAATATTTTTAGAGTTTTTTTTTTTTTTTTTTTTTCAATGTTTAAAATAATTGGATTATAATATAAAAAAAAAAAAAAAGAAAAAAAGTGTTATAATATTTACTAACTAACAATAACTTCAATTTTTATTGAAGTTGTTTATCACTATATTATATATTTTTTTTTTTTTTTTTTTTGAAATAACAAAATATATACCTATATATTCACTAACGAGAAAAAAATGGTGTAAGGTTTTTATATAATAAGAATTATATAATAGAGAAATAATATAGTGATGGTAATGGAATATTTATATACTATATATTTTAGGGTATATTAATATATATATATATTTATATATATA
>NC_041695.1:0-115000 GCF_900097015.1 Plasmodium sp. gorilla clade G2
CGATTTTATTACTTTGAAAAAATATACCCTGTTTATCATACGGTTCCATCCAAATGGACCTTTTATCTTTTGGATACATACAGTCAAAGGCTTGTTTCCATCATTGAATTCTTTAATTTCAACAGTTTTGCCATCACATGTATTACTACACTACCACTAGTGGCCTGGTTTTTATCGTCACACCACACTGGCAGATTTAAATTCACCTGCGGGTATAATCATCTAACGATTGGGCATAATCATCCCTTCGTGGTGGTCTGGACATTTTCTTCCATGCAACTACTTTTTACATCAAGCCATTTCAATGCATTATCTAAATTTTCGTGAGCATATTCGGAACGATTCCACAAAAGGAACATCCTCCATATTGAGCCTTTATCTCTATCGAATTTTCCTTTTTTGTTTTTTCATAATCAATTCTTCCACTCCCCACAAAACATTATAATGAGGTAGTATCTTAATACTACACATAGCTGGTAGAGCTTCTTCTACTATCCGATAACCGTTTTCTAGCAGCGGATATAATCGTCTCCTCACAAACATTACATTTTTCAATCCACCGACAGTCACATATTTTATTGAACAAACGGTGGGGAAACCAAAATGGCCAGAGAAACTCTTAAATAGTGGATTACGCCATATTTTAAACGCCAAATGGTCTACCACTTTTGGGGATTTTAAGATACTTACCTTCCATAATATTTCAGATACCATTACATTTTCACTGGCAACAGGATCGCTTAATTAATAACAATGGTAAGCGTGAACCACCGGACCTACGCATACTCAGTAGGATATATTTTGTACAAGTTAACTTTCAGTCAGACACTGATTTACGCACATAGAATTAAACTCAGGGCAGAAGAACGTACAAACTTGAGGTAGGAAAACACAGAAACATTCGAGATATATATTGAGCGAGAAAATGGGATGGTTTTGCAGACACCTACATTCTACATATCCTAGGAAGAATTTGGAAAGATTTAACCCGCAAGACGAGGGTGCGATACGCAAATACTATAATTTCACGTCAGTATACTATCTAGTGATTTAGTTATTGACCCTCCTGTGCACATACAATCGTTTATAATGTCCTCGTTGAATCTATGGTTTCTCTTTCACAGTATAAGAAAAGATAAGACACAAACAACATTGCCCATATTATCCAAACCCGTTTTTGTTCCCACCATTTTTTACGTTCTGCCTCATTAATTGGTGCTACCATTTTTTAAACATTACTATAAAATGGTTTTTCTCTATACTCGTTCGCCCGATTTTGCGTCACATCTAATTTTCTGACCGCGATTTGGTTCACTGTATATAGTGATGCCCTCGTATACTGTATTATTTAGAACAAAATACTGAAGGTCTTTGTATAGTTACAGACATAGATATTCACATAAAAGTCTGCGCAAAGAAGTTGGATGAAACGCATTTGGCTAGTATTGGATAGAGTAAGTTAGCTGCGTGGGATAGAAATCCGACTAATTTATAGATGGTTTTGTAGTGCCAGCCATTTTGAGATCCCCCACCGAATTTGGTTAACAGACTAAAATAAGGAAATATTTGCCATATTTGGGAAGTGGAATAGATATACGGAATATATCCCAGCCAGCAAGACGAGAATATATGGATTCAGATATTAAGACATCGATGACGCAATTGGTGAAGCTCAATATATATTGCGGTCACCTAATAGTTTGTTTGTTTAGGACGGATCAGATAGTTACTCACTAAAACATATTTTTATATTGCTATTCTACAGGATGGTCAGTCACGCTTCATTGGTATATAAGTAACCATTGGCATGGAATGATAACTATCCTCCAAGATCACAGAACTGACGGAAGGTTGTGTATTATTGTTCTGCACATACCAATTCGCCTATAGAGATTGTATCCTGCGATAGTGTGAATGTGGTATATAAGATTTTTCTTCGTCAGTTAGGTTTGACTTAGATAATGCCCTAGTTCACGCGTTACTTTTAGAGAATCATTCGCACTGGAGTGTCATAAAATGTTGAAATGGTTAAAGTAGTAATTTTCAATTGATCAACATAAACACATTGTCTGAGCCATGTGGATCTATTCTCTCGCTTTTGTTCCGTATCGTCTTGACGTCTCAAAGATTACAAGAGTAACACCCCCTGAATGTGGGGTGTAACAATTGTAGGTATTAACGTAATCCACCAGGTTTATTTACATCCGTATTTCTATATTTCCATAAAGTATAGTAATAGGGTTTCCGTCTGTATAAGCGAATCGCAATGTATCAGAAATACACCCTAATTATATTTTCCCGCTCTGCTTATTACAAATTTTTATCTTTTACTGTATTCCTGGAATCTTCACATATATTCGAAGTAAAGGATTCTTGAGATTACTCCCTCCAGTGGATGGAGCGTATCTTAACATGATGTTCGCTATAAATGAATTGGAAATGTAGATTGAATAAATATTCGAGTTGATATATAAACAATCAATTGTAGCAAGAGTTACCATAACCGATATATGGGAATCTCCAATATATTAATTTTCACATACATACCTCCGAATCATCTCTAGATTTCTTTTATATGGGATCACTAGATCAAGCTGCCTCCAACACTCATTAGTATAATTTTTTGGTATTGATCTTTAGTTTTTCCATTGAGGTTTCCATGTTTCAACGTGTTTTTTATATACTCCCGCACAGTCCTAAACACATTTTACATATTTTTTTTTTTTCTTACTCATATTTTCTTTGTTTATTTTTTTGCCACATATTTTTTACATGCTCCCACAAGAGAAAATGCGGCCTATAATTACCGTTCCAGTTGTTTTGCAATAGCTTTCTGTCCATTCAGGCATCCATTCTCATTTTTGTGGAATATAGTCATCTTGGTGGTATATAATTTTGAGTCACGACCACATTTAGATCTTGCCAGCGATATGTACCATCCGTTGATAGGTATTATTAAATGAGCTTCGTCCGGGGCAGTAGCAGGTCATTGCTTCCCATATTTCTTTTCTGTTCGCTTCCCACCAGTCTTCTCTCAATTTTTTATATGGGGGTTGGAATTTTCCGTTATCACTAGCATATTTTACCATTGTCCGCCTCCATTTTGGTTCGTGAATCTTTTTAAATATAGCTTTCAAATTAGTTTCTAGCTTTATCATATCGTCGTTTCTACTCCATATATCTCTTCCTCTAATTAATATCTCCAAAATCTGCAAAACTGTACTTCATGCATTACAATATACGGGAAGTAATCATCATAAAGTTTATGATGATATGAATTCTCCCCTCATATTTTGCTGCTAACAAGCTTGCGAAACGGTAAGAAAACTAACAATATACCGCTTTTACAAATTTATAATATTGATTCCTATCTTGGAAAGGGTTCTGGAAATCCCTGTGGAGTCCGATCTATAGATGCTAAAGAATGGAAATGTGATAAATATAGAAATAACAATCAATATAATCCAAAGGAAGATAATGTATGCCTGCCTCCACGAACACAAATTTTATGTGTTGGTAATTTAAACAAAGAAACAACTAATACACATAAAGGTAAGCAACAATCTAATATTGATGATATTGATAGTACTGAAAAACTGTTAACAGAAGTTCTTGTTGCTGCAAAATATGAAGGAGAAAATTTAAGTAAAAATTTTAAAAAAAATAACTTGGACGAAAAAATATTATGTTCAAAGGTAAAATATAGTTTTGGTGATCTTGCAGATATTATTAAAGGAAAGAAAATATACGACCCTCCTTCGAACGATAAAACTGAATCAAATTTAGGGACTATATTCCAAAAAATATATACTAATTTAAATATAGAAGAACAATCTAAATATAATGGCAGTAATGGTGAACCAAATTATACAAAATTACGAGAAGAGTGGTGGAACGCTAATAGACAATATGTATGGACAGTATTAGTAGATCGAGCCGCACCAACAGATCCTCCGGGGTGTTTAAAAAAATACGAAAATAATCCTCCGGATATTGATGGTACACCTCAATTTTTACGATGGTTCACTGAATGGAGCGAAGAATTTTATAAGGAATATGAACAAAAAATAAAAGAAATAAAAAGTGAATGTGAAAAAAACGGACAAAATAATATATGTACTAATGGAAAACCACCTGGAAATTGCGGAATAAAATGTAAGGAATATAAAAATTGGATAGAAAAAAAAAAGAAAGATGAATGGGAGAAACTCGAAAAAAAATTATAATGATGACCAAATTCAAATAAATATACTGACTATGACAATATGGCAGATATGCTTTCTCCTACAGCATATTTGAATTTTAGTTGTATGGAAGATAAATGTCCATCGATAAACTATCCAAAAGTTATGAAAATTGAAGATAAAAACATATAAATCGTATTGTAATTGTGATAGCGATGAGTATAAAAATCGAGTACAGGGTAAAGATGATAGTACTAGTAAGACTACAACAGACCCTTGTAGTATTTCGGAAACAAATTTTGGTTGTAACAAAAAAAATATTTTGGAAAATACTGGAGTCCTTATCATGTAGAAGATGAAAAATGGAAAAAAAAATTTATGGCGTCTATCGTCCTCCTAGACGTCAAAAATTATGTATAGCAAATATAATTCAGTATTCAACTAAAGATAATTTGTTAGAAAATGTACTTGTCGATGCCCAAAATGAAGCAAATTTAATATTAGAATATTATAAAAAGGAATACACAAATATAAAAAGTAATACTGATAATGATTTTCCAAGTAGCACGTATTATCAAAAAGCTTGCAGAGCTATTAAAAGAAGTTTTTATGATTTTGGAGATATAATTAAAGGTACAGATATGGAAAATGCAGCTTACTCGAACTATGCACGTTTGAGACTCAAGGACACATTTACAGAAATGGTAAAGAAAGAAAAGGATAAACAACAATTATCGTCATATGTTCCACTTGAAGAAGAAATAAAAAAAAAACGTGAAGAATGGTGGGTATCAAAAAAAGGTAATGTCTGGAAAGCGATGACGCAATGTAGGGGCATCACCAAGTGTGGAACCATCCCTGACAATGACAAGAAACCCCAGTTTTTACGCTGGTTAGAAGAATGGTACGAAGATTTTTGCGAAAAACGACAAAAAATTGGCGAACGAGGTGAAAGAAAAATGTGATACAAATAACAATAATTACTTGTGTAAGGTCTGTCATGATAAGTGCAAAGAATATAAAGATTATATGACAAAAAAGAAAAACAATGGAAAGGTCAAGGTAATCATTATAAACAACAACAAAAAAATTCAAGTAACAAAAAATATTATAAAAAAGAAAAAGCAAAGGAATACTTAAAGGAAATATAAATCTAACAATTCCGGTGGAGACGAATGCAAGGAAGTAGAAACTAATATCGAATTGTTAGATAAACAACCAGGTGATGATGTTGAAGAACACTGCAGTTGCAAAAAATATAATGATGATAAATTAAATAAAGATATTTTAGGTCAAAGTAATTGCGAAGGATTAGCAAAGGAGGCAACTACATCATCTGGGATTAAATGGATACATGATGATGGAACACCAGAAAATAAGTATTTTGGGTCAACGTGGATTATCTCAACAAGAATATGTACCACCTAGGAGACAAAAACTTTGTATGAAGGACTTGATACACTTGACGTTAATAGTGATGAAAACAAATTGAGACATCACCTTATAAAATTATTTGCAGGTGAAGGGTATAATTTAGGCCAATACTTACAAAAATAAGGAAACAAATAATGACGATGAAAAATATTCTTATCATGTCAGTCCATGTAGTGCTATGAAATATAGTTTTCTTGATTTAAGAGATATAATTTTAGGCCACGATATGGTAGAACCAGATAGCGAGGGAACAGAAAGTAAACTTAAAACCATATTTGACAAAATTGCATCAAAAGAAAAAGCAAATCAAAAAAAAGAAACGCATGAGTTAAGAAAAACATTTTGGGACAAAAACATAGAATGTTTTTGGGAAGCAATTAAATGCGGCTATAAACGTGGTAATGGTAAAGACCTAGAAAATTGTGATACAATACCTAGTGAGATTGAATACCCCGTTGGAAAGGATCGTAATGAAGGCAAAGAATACCAGTTTCTACGTTGGTTCACTGAATGGGGAGAAGATTTCTGTAAACACAAAGAAAAGAAATATACGAAATTGAAAGCGGAGTGTGATAACTATAAATGTGGCCAAAGTGGACAAAACAAAACAAATTGTGAAAAAGCGTGTCAAGATTATAGAACATTTGTTGAAAAATGGAAAGACGCATATAATAAACAAAGCCAAAAATATTTTAAAGATAAAGATAAAGATCCATATAATACTGTTCCTGAAGTAAATGATTCTCAACAAGCGTATAAATATTTATACAAATCTTTAAAAAAAAATTGTGCAAACGGTGAATGTAATTGTATGGAACAAGAATCGGAAACAACTTCCTCAAAACGTTCGCACGGTGGTAATGGTACTGTCGTAAGTGAAAATTATGATACACATAAGCCCGCATCATTGGATGAAACACCTAGTGCGTATAAAGAGAAATGCGGTTGTGACAATAATATGGCGCCCACTGCTGATAGTCTTAATCCTGGTAGTAGTGAACCAGATGGTGGTAAAGGCAAAACGAAGAATAAATCACAGGTGAAAAAGGTAACGAAAAAAGTGAAGAAACCAAAAAAAGATAATCCGGCAAAAGGTGCGAAAACTCCTAGTGCTGGTAGTCCTAAGGTTACAACCGTTACTGAACCTATAGCAGGAGGAGGAACACTTACAGTTTCTACTATCTCGTCTGATCCTGATGTGGATGACGATGATGAAGAGGAGGAGGATCCCCCGTCTAGTCTCCCTAATTCCACACCTGAACCCCCTGATGCCACTGTTGTCCCTGGATCGACACCTAGTGCCGCAGTGAACCCACAGATTAGTGGAGGAGGTATTGGTGGAGGAACTCAACCATCGTCTTCATCCACATCGAAAGATAATGTTCAACCAACACAAGGATCTCAAAAGGTACCAGATACTAACCCAAAAAAGGAAGATACAAATAAATGTAAGACTAAGAATCCTAAGAGTACTGAAACAATACCGAAGAATTGTGTAGAAAATATAGCAAAAATTTACAAGAATCTTATGAAAATAAGGTGGATTGTACATTGATGGGTAAAGGATTAACTCTTGATTGTACAAAGGAAATTACTGATTCATCTTCTAGAGACAATAGTTGCGATCATCATAAACGTTCTTCAACTAATAGATGTAATAGACAAAAAAAAAACCCATGTGGAACTAAAGGAGAAAATCGTTTTAATGTAAATACTGAATGGAAATGTTACAAAAATTTAAATCCTTATCGAATAAAAAAGGGAGTATGTATACCTCCCAGAAGAGAACATATATGCATAAGTAATTTAGATGAACAATATGTTAAAAGAGTTAACGATGGTAACTATCTTCTAAAAATGATTATGCTTGCTGCACGAAATGAAGGTATAGATATAATAAAAAATATAAAATCTAAAAACTATGGTAATCGTAATCCAATATGCGATGCTATGAAGTATAGTTTTGCAGATTTAGCAGATATAGTTAGAGGAAGAGATATATTACTTATTGATGGTGATGTTCCTCCTGTGGAAATAAAATTATATGAGGTTTTTAAAAATATATATGAAAAATGGAAAGAACAAAATAAAGGTACAAATATATACCACAATATACAATCATTTCGTTCTGCCTGGTGGGATGCTAATAGAGAATCAATATGGAAAGCATTGACTTGTTCTGCACCAACAGAAGAAAAAATTTATAAAACGGTAAAATAGAAGGATTTGAACGTTTAACTGTGATGCAGGATAAATGTGGACATAATGATGATCCCCCTGTGGACGACTATATACCTCAACCTTTACGTTGGATGACTGAATGGAGCGAATATTTCTGTAAAGCAATGAATAAAAAACTTGATGAAATGAAAGTTCAATGTGAAAAATGTAGAAGTGGGAATTCATGTAAAGATGACACTGACGGAAACATATGTAAGATCTGTAAAAATAAATGTGACGAATATAAGATTTTTATTAATAAATGGAAAGAACAGTTTGATATACAATCGATAAAATACAACGAATTGTATAAAAAAGCGGAGAGTGATAGAACTTTAGGTGAGGATATTAATAATTTTGTACAGAAGTTGAAGAAAAAAGAAAATAAATGCTCAGTTGAAAAGGCATCTGAATATATACATGAAACAAGTAGGTGCGTTAATTATAATTTTAATAAAAATGATGATTCTTCTAAACCCATATATGCTTTCGAGACTACACCAAATGGATATGACAAGGCTTGTAAATGTGAAATTCCTGACCCTTTAGATAAATGTCCCAGTAATAATACAAAAAACGAAATATGTAAACGCTTTGAGGGTGTTCATCATTGTTCAACAAACACATATGAAAATAAACTTTCTGAATGGAATAATATACTTATAAAGGATAATACTGGTGAGAATAAAGGTGTGTTACTTCCTCCTAGAAGAAGATATTTATGTATAGATCCTCTTAGAGGAAGAACTTATAAAAATAACGATCTTATTAATTTTAAAAAGGATTTGCTTGATGCTGCTTATAGTCAAGGAAGATTATTAGGAAAGAAATATCCTAATGATAATAATGAAGCATTACAAGCAATGAAATATAGTTTTGCTGACTATGGAGATATAATTAAAGGTATGGATATGGTAGATTATCAACCTTTAGATAAATTAAGAACACGATTAGATGACTTACTTAAAGAAAATAATGCTTCATCTAATAATTCTTCTGATGTTCGAAAAACATGGTGGGAACAAAATAGAACACATGTATGGCACGCTATGTTATGTGGATATAAAAGTGCTGGAGGAACAGTTACAATGAGTGACTGTATTTTACCGGATGACGATAAAACTTCACAATTTTTACGATGGTTAGAAGAATGGGCAAAACAGGCATGTAAAGAAAAATTAATTAAATCACGTATAATAAATACAAAATGTAAAGATATAGTTGATGGAAAAAAGTATGAAACTAAGGTTGATATATCAGATATACAATGTAAAAGATTATTTACTGAATATGAAAATTGGTTTAGGTATCGAAATAATGAATGGATGGAGTTATCTAAAAAATATGATAAGATTAAAAATGACAATAATTATGCTAGTAATACACCAACTGAAGAAAATGCTGAGAAATATATAAAAAATAAATGTGTAGATTGTAAGTGTGATTTAAACGATTTGAATGAAATAAACAAACATTCTAATAATGATAAAGAATTATTCAAAGAATTGATTAGTATAGCTAACTATGATGGTATTGGCCCAAATTCATTTATAAAACAAATAGGCAAAATATCTAACATTAATTCTACAACAGTTCGAAAAACTAAAGATTTCATAACAGACATGTTTCAAAAAGGATTAAACTATTCTATTCTTGGCGCGCAAATTGGAATAACAACTGGGATAGTAGGTGCTGGAAAACTGTATGATACAATAAATGATGTCATTAATAAAGTTAGCACTATTGATTCAACTCAACCCCCCGCAGAACCTCCTTCACCCCGACCACCACAAAATAACGAACCAGATATCACAAATAACATATTATCTTCCACTCTCCCTGTTGGAATAAGTTTTGCCTTAGGTTCCATCGCTTTACTATTTTACCTCAAGGTAACAAATACATATATATGTATATATGTGGGTATTTTATGTATATTATATGTGTTTTATATATATATATGTGTTATGTTTGGGTATATTATATATATGTATTAGGTTTTGATATGTTATATATATAAATTTAATATATGTATTTATATTAAAAAAAAGAAAAAGAAAATTAAAATAAAAAATTAGAAATTTTGTTAAAAAAATAAAAGAAAAAATTGGTTAAAAAAAAAAAGAAAAAAAATTTTTATTAAAAAAAAAAAAAAGTAAAAAAAATTTTATTAAAAAAAAAAAAAGAAAAAAATTTTTATTAAAAAAAAAAAGTAAAAAAATATTTTATTAAAAAAAAAAAAAAGTAAAAAAATATCTTGTGAAAAAAAAAAAAATTTTATTAAAAAAAAAATTCAACAAGAATTTTATTAAAAAAAAAATTATATAAAATTTTATACAATAAAAACTAAATTTAAATTTAAATAAAAAAAAATATATATATATTAAAATATATATATACATATATATATATACATATATATTTTTGCACCTACGTAAACATATACATATATATACCTACATATTTACATTTTTTAGAAAAAACCCAAAACTTCTCCTGTGGATATTTTTCGTGTCCTTGATATCCCACAAAACGATTATAACATACCTGATGAAACATCCACTAATAGATATGTTCCATACAGTAAATATAAAGGCAAAACATATATTTATGTGGAAGGAGAAGAAACGAACGATTATATTCGTGATAAATCTTCGTCGGATATCACTTCTTCATCAGAAAGTGAATATGAAGAAATGGATATCAATGATATATATGGTTATAAATCACCTAAATATAAAACTTTAATTGAAGTTGTTTTGAAACCAAGCAAAACATATGATGCACAAAATATACATATTGATAATAATATGGAGGATAGTAGTGATACACCCCCCAATAAACTTACAGATAATGAGTGGAATCAATTGAAACATGATTTTATTTCGCAATATTTACAAAACATACAAATGGAATTACCTAATGAAAATATCATTAATGATGATATATATAAAAATATCGAACCTAATATTTTACCAAAATATATGGAAGAAAAACCTTTTATTACATCTATTCAAGATAGAGTTTTACATGGTGATAGCGAGGTTACATATAATATTGATTGGAATGTTCCCGAAAATATTAATAGTACTACCAATATCATAAATAATCCAAAATATGTTTCAAATGATCAATATACTGGGATTGATTTAATTAATGATGCTTTAAATAGTGATCAACATATTGATATATATGATGAGTTACTCAAAAGGAAAGAAAACGAAATGTTTGGAACAAAACATCCAAAAACTTCAATTAGAACAAATAGTGTTGCAACAAAAAAACACAATGATTCGTTAAAAAGTCCAAATAGATTTATGTAGTAAATGGATTGATAGGAATCGTGATATGTGTAATTAATAGACAAAACAAAAAAGAATGGTTAAGCAAATAACAAAATTAATGGAATAACAGAAATAAAAATTATACCTGTAGTCATATCTATATTATTATATATGATATAAAAATTATTTATGAATACAAGTATTTCTATAGAAATAGTTTGGATTAAAGTGAAAAAATGTGGATTAATACCAATTAAAAAATCATGATCAGCAAAATATCCCCTTAATAAATAATAAATATTCTAATATTATGTATAAGCATAAAAAATATATTAATAAAAGAAATATTTCTTATAATCATCCTAACGGAGTCATATTATGTTAACTTTTGTAAAAGGTTAATAAATAATAAAAAGGTAAGTTAAACCCCCACGTCAAATAAAAGGATAATTTGTTCAAATATTAAATTATGGACTTTACAAAAAAAAAAAAAAATAAAATAAATATTTTATAATAAATATATAAAATATCCTCTTAATTATATTTTTAAAAGAAAAAAGTTAATTCTTTCGTTCATAGTATTTTTATTTTATTTTATTATTTTTTTTTTTTTTTGTCAAAAAACATAACGGTATATTAAAAAATTAAATTATAGTTTCAAATTTTCAAATAATTTTCATTCTTTTTTTCCTCAAACTACCAGACGACCTTTATTACAAAATACAATTCTACATATTATTCTATATTATAATAAAATATATTTAATAAACCTAAAGAAATGAGGAAATATAAGCCATTTATTTATTTAATATATATATATTTATTTATATGTATTTATATATATTAAAATAATTTCATAAAATCTCCATATAAATATCCATAATATTAAAAATATGGAAAAACATTTAGAGGTAAAATTAAATATAAATAAAAAATCAATGTCAGATTTTTAGTTTTGAATGAATTTTATATTGTTTATTTGTTAAATTTTATGATATAAAAAATAAAATCTTATTGAAAATATATTCGGTATGACTAAAACAAAAATTATATAAAGAAAAATATTCTAACAAAAAAAATTATTTTACGAACAAACAATTAAATAAAATTTTTCTAAAAATTAAAAAATAAATATTAAAAAAAAAAAAAAACTCAAAAAAAAGGAAAAAGAGAAGATAAATCTAAAAAGGAACAAATCATATACTTAATTAAAATATACAAATATAATATAAACAAACACAAATTCTAAATCATCATATATATAATTATGTATTAAAATAAAGGAATAAAAAGAAAAAAAAATGCAAAATAATTTAAAAAATATGAATATTACTATATATATATATATGTTTTTTAGTGAAATCTTGCAACCATTAATTCATCGTCGGGTACATCTAAATCCTTTTCATCGTCACTTTCTACCGATACCGATTCATTTATTTTTTCAACATCAATATAGGTACTCGTTGATTCCTTGGATACATTCGTGGTCTCATCAGTGTGTGAGAGTAATTGTGGTTGTAGTTGTGTTTCTTCCACTTCTTCAACGACAGGACAGTAATCACATCTTTCGTTTAAAAACTGTTCGTTTTTGCCACAATCGTCAAAAAAAGCAAAATCATCTACATATGTAGCCATTTTGTTTTTGAAAGCATGTTCCATATCGTATCTTCTTAAATTACTCATGGTTTCCTCGTTAGTGTCGTGCAAATAATTCATGATTTTATCTTTGGGCGACAATCTTGAAGCAATAACTTCACCTAAATACCCATATTTTTTCATATTTAAGTATGCTTCACGTTGATATTTTATTAAAAGATCACTTGTGAATTCTTTAAGTTTTGTTCTTGCATAGTTTATAAAATACTTATTGAATACTCCATAATATCTTTCCAAGAAACGGAAATTACTCGTAATATAAAAATTAATATTTTCAAAATATGCATACATTTGTGAAATCGTAAAAAAACAAAAGGCGTACATGAACCCGTTAGCTAATTCCATGAAAAAATTTCTATTAAAACTATGAACGGAAGGTTTGCGTTCGTATGTTTTTTCACTAACATGTTGTGTTTGTTCTTTTATTGCAGGACCAAACCCTCCAGGAAAATGTTTGCCGGCATCAAGATATAAATTAGTGAAAAAATAAAAAAACAAATATTGTGATGCTTGACCAGCAAGTGAGTGACTGAAGAAAAAACTTTGAGGGGATTTATAAGAATTAGTTATACTAGAAGAATCAGTACTATGATAACCTGAACAATGTTTACCAGTAGAAACGCTATTAGCATCATATTTCGGATCTGTTAATTGTGGAATTAAATGACATCCTGTTGTAATAGCATGTGTCCAACTAATTCTGAAAATAAGATAATATGTAGTTATGGGTAAAAATTTTCTGCCAATAAATTGACCTACTTTTTTGGCAGAGTAGAAATTCGCACTTGCTACTGCCTGGTATTCACATAAAAGACTTAAATTTTTATAATTCAACATATCGTACATTTTGGATGCTAGCATGAAATAGTTGGAGAAAACGAATGTTTTTCCATATTTTAATTGTGTTATTGGTTTTTTAGCATATGGTGGCAACAAACTGTTCGTCATACTATCCATAATACTTCCGTTATATACATATGCAAATGTAAGAAATGCGGACGTACTTGTTGCTACCTGGATATTTTCACTTAATCCATATGCTTTATCAAGATGATCCACATTATTACTTAACATTGTGGAAAACAACATTTGAAATGCTGCAAACATGGTTTTCGCATAATATCGTGATGCCATAGAATTATGGATTTCTTTTTCTCGTTCTTCTTTGTTTAATTTCGAATAATTATTTGCCACATTCATGAAAAAAACGTTATTAACACTCTAAAAAAAAACATATATGTAGTTGTATGTATGTATATGAATGTATATATCTATATATATTTTTGATGTATACATATAAACTTGTTTCAAATATTAATATATAAATATAAAAACATTTATGCGCACATCAATATACATATATATTATACCATCCTGTCATCTCTTCGTTGTGTCCTGTACGTTTCTTCTATTCTTCTAAATAGTAAATAAACTGTTTGTAGAAACGAAGTATCTGAAAATATATCTGTGTTAAAATTATAAATGGAAAACAGTTCGTCAACCACTTCTTTTAATATATCTTTATTTACTTTAAAGCCATATATAATACCATAATTGTAAAAATTGACAGAATTTCCCATAATACTATGCAAGGTATGATAGACGCGATCTATTACTTTTTTATATGTTGGGGTGGCAGTGATATATTTTCTCATATTAAATATATCTGCAAAAAATAATACGTCGTCAAAATGAGTTTTATACAATTCCATGGAGTCTCGCATTAACATTAATTTATTATTTATATTATAAATATTATGATATTTATATAAATTTTTCACATGTCGTTGATCAAAATACATATCATATGCGCACTCTATTAAGGATTTCAAAACTTTGTTCCATTGATTCATTTTAGGAGGTTCAAATTTTTGTGATAACACTTTATCGTGTAAATCTTTTCGTATATATGGATTGTGATAATTAGAAAAATAAAACCCTGCTGGCGAACTAATCATCCAATCTTTAAATTTATGTTCGAGAATTAACGATAAAGGATAGGATCTTGGTAATCCTAGAGGTGGTTCATTCAATTGATGGAAAAAATCTAGTTGTAAAAACGAATTTACATGGACCAAAAATGTGAGAGATTTTTTCATTTTTTCTAGTGTTCCAACTTTCATTAATTTTTCCAATTCTGTGAAAATGTAGGTGTACATATGTATAATTGTGTTTGTATGTATATGTTTATATATATGTATGTATATGTATGCGTATATATATATATAGAACCAGATACCCTATATATACAATAAATATATTTATTTTTTACCATCTACTAAATTGTTTGGAATGTGTTTTCTAACATATAATGTATAATATTTTTTTATAGGAGAAGGGAACCAATAGTTGGTCACGACGGTTCTGTTGAAGGTATCTTCATCTTTTATATTTAAATACATTGCTTCAGCGATATTTTTGGTTGAAATATCTATAATAAAAATAGATAAATACATATATGTATATATATATATATATATTTGAATATACACATATATGTATATATGTATATGTATATGTATTACCTTTAAAACTTGTAAGTCTAAATAAAAATAGGAAAGTGTACCAATTAATATCATGTGATAAGAAATTACTGTAATCTTGATAGACATCTAATGTTCTCATTAGTGATGATACTTTTTGTATTTTGAGCCCTTTAGTTAAGTATACATAAAATTTTTGCATCATCGAAGGTACTTCATCAAATTTCACTAATAAAAAAAAATAATACATATAAATATATACGTATATTTATTTATGTATATATATTAACTCGTTTAGTTTTATTTATTACTGTTTGTGTATAAAAAGGCTCCTTTACACAAATCACATTTTGTTATATCATTAAGGAAATTACTATCTTTTGATATTGTATATGTTTGATCTGAATGGCATTTTTCAATACCTATTAAAATAATATATATTTTTATTGTTTCATAAAGTACAAATAAAATATATTTATTAAACATATATATAATTATTTAATAATATGTTTATTTACATTGTATTAATTTTTCAAAGAGTGTTGAAAACTCCTTCTCTTCAGTAAATGACATTTCGACAGCTAAAAAAAAAATAATATAATATATGATGATATTTATATTATATACATGTATACATACATATATATATATACTTACTGTTATAATATCCTGGTAAATAAAGTGATGTGACATACGCTCTTGTATCATAATCTAAGAAAAAACATATATATATATATATATATATACAATCACATATACATGTATATATATATTTATTTTTTATTACTTAGAAGCCCTGTTAAATTTAATAAATGGACATATAATGTTTTTTTTGTTCCATAGGAACTATAACGTTTCATGAAATAATAATAATTCAAATATATATTATATGCACTTATTTCACGGTTAGGTTCTTCTGGGAACGTGTTTTCTTCGTTTGCTTCTTTTTTAAATTGATTCGTATGATAAATAATACATTCTTTAGGATCATTACACATGAATGAAAAGAAATAATCTTTTATATATTTATGTTCCATCATACCGTGTAAGTCAAAATCCGTATCTTGTGTCGTTTTAATTATTTCTAATTGATATTTATTAAAATAATGTATTAAATATTCCAATATATTACATTCCATACTTGTGTGTGATCGATCAACTTTCAAGTACGTTTTTCTACGTTTTTTCTCTGTGTAATAGACAGATTCATGATCACACATCATATCAAGAACTTTAAATCGATCAGACATGGAGAATTCTAAAATTTTTTGCCAACTAAAAAATTTTATACTTTTTGCTTGGAAATAACTATTATAATTTTTAAGAGCTAGTTTCAAAACAATAAAATGTCCCAGGGCTATAAAAAAAAATATATGTAGATGTATATACATGTATGTGTATGTGTAAATATATATATATTTATTTATTTATATGTGGTATATATTTTTATTTGTACCTATTAGATGAGGACCCAAATGATTAATTAACCCTAATCCATATTGATTAGTTATATCATCTAAAGCTTCCATAAAATTTATATTGGAGTTGGTCGTAAAAAAAAAATCGTTCGAATCCATTACATCTATTTTGTTATCTTCTAATATAAGTAATTCCCTTTTAGGTTTTATTTGCTGTGAATGTTGAATATCATAAACTCCAGATATAATATTTTTAAAACGAGTTAACAAATTGGTAAAAAACGTTCCGTGGTCACCTAAAGGACTAGCGGTTTTCTCTTCAACATTTTTTGATATAAATACATTATTTAATTCTTCGAGGGCAAATCTTAAATCATTATTTTGTTTATACGAATCTAACGGTATAAGCATTAATTTTATTGTTTTCAATGTTCTTACAATAAATATTTTTCTTTTCCTTTACTAGTATAACTTTTATAAAAAAACTAGAATACACAATTTTACAAAAAAAATAAAGAAATGTATATTTTGCCTTTTTTATATATTTTCATTTCAATCCATATAGGATATTACTATTTAAATACGAATTAAAAAATATTTATTATTTTATTTTATTATTTTTTTTTTTTTCACTAATATATGTTGTTCATTTTTTCATTTCACATAAATGAGATAACAACAAAATAAAGAAAATACAAATAAGAAGCTTGTATCAATACAAAATATACATTTAAATATTTATGCTATTTTGTAGTGTGCATTCTTTTTCTTAAATAAAAGCAAAAGAATTTAAACATATACATATATACATTATATATATAATTATTATATTGAATAATAAAATTTTATGGGACAAAAAGTTTTTCTTTCAATTTTTCTCAACAAGTTCGAAATCATTAAAATGTATATTTATATATATGCTTATTTAAAAAAAAATTTACAAATTCTTAATAATATGATGTATATAGCATATACATTATATATATTTTTAATACATATTATAATTTTGTTATAAAAAAAATATTACATCTTACAATATAAAATAAAATAATTATTTTAAAAAAAACAAATTACCTAAAAAAATTTACATCCTATTAAATTGTTGAATCAATATATAAATTATCATTTTCATTTGTTTTCTTTTAAAGAATATATTATCTATTTCATTTGCACATTATTTTGTTACAAGAAGGATGAAAAAAAAAAAAAGAAAAAAAAAAGAAATGATAATTCTTAAGATCTTATTATAAATTTTATTATTCAACAAATTAACCCTGTTATAAATATTATGTATTTATAAGTATTCTCTATTTTAAAGAATACTTTTAGTTTTAATTATGTTTTTATTTTAAAAAAAAAAGAAAAAAAATATATATTATTAAAATATCTTTTAATATATATATATATGATAATTCCTTTTTTCTAGAAATAAACTTTTACAATTGTCTACATAAATAAAATATATTAAAAAAAATAAACCAATTAATTTATTACATAACCTTTTTATCTAATATTCTAAAAGAACCAAAAAATTTATTATATTAATATAATATAATTATTTTTTTAATAACATTATATCATATATATTCAAAATTTAAACGTTATTATTTTTCTAACTTTTATAAAAAATAAATAAAATAATATACATTCTTATATTTTATCCACATATTCAATGTTATTAATATATTCTAATTCAATTTTAATTTATTCTTTATAATATATAAAGAAATTTCATTATTTTTAATATATATATATATATATTTATTTACATTTTCTGACTATTAAAAACATAATTATTCTCATAAGATGTTATTATCCAATATGTGCATTTAAATATTTATGTACACATAAATTTTCCACTTTTTATTTTCCTTTGACGAGATATAAAATATTCATCTTCTTATTTTGTTTTATTTTATTTTATCTTTTGTTTTACATGACTAAATTTTCATCTTAATAATATGTACATCATATATTTAAAAATACTAATAAAACAATTCAGGTATCATTTTTTTTTTTTTTTTATGAATAGTTCATTTATTTATAATTTCCCTTAAATTTTAAAATTTTTTATAATTTATATATATATATATATATTTTGTGTAATTTAAAATTTAACCTCTTAATTCTGGATATTTGTAAAATTAAGGAAAGGGTTAGTACCCTTGTAATTTTGTAAATATTACTAGGGAATTACAAGGTTATACAATTGAATCTACTATATAAGTTAAGGCATGCATGCATATTCTTTTTATTCAATAAAAACTCACGATATTTTATTTTTTCCATACATTATATTTTCTTTCTATATAAAATTTAAAGAAAAATTAAAAAAAAAGAAAAAGAATCCATAAAAATTAAGCATAATATATTAAATATATATATATTAATATATTTTTGTATAATTATTCTAAATATTGTTCTTATCAAAATTTAGTCTGCTTCATATTATGTATATAAGTCATTTTAATATATACAGTATTATATATTTACATGTATAAATATGTTATATATATATATATATATATATAATTTTAATGTATAATAATATTATATTATCAATTATTTATGTTACTAAAAAAAATAAGTACCTTTTTAAAAGTATATTGGGAAAATCAAGCTTATTAAATAATATACATATAATTATATATATATATAACTTTCCTTTTTTATGTATTAAATAATAATAATATTTATACATTTTATTTTTAAAACTTTTGTATATTATATAAATAAGTCCCTTTTAAATATATATATTTCAATATATCAAAACCGAAATAGTTTATATGAAATCAAATATTATTAATTTTACATACAATTAGTATAATAAAAATATATATATTCCCATTATTTTTCATTTATATAAATATTTATATATAATACCAGTTAATAAAAAAAAAAAAAAAACAAAATGAAAAAATGTTCTAATACAATAAATATACAACTGAAAATATATATATATATATATATATATATATATTATATATATAATGTTATTATATATTATTCATTTATTATTATATAATATATATATATCATAAATATAGAAAACTTAATAATTTTTTTCTTTTTTTTTTTTCCTTATTTTATTAAAACTTAAAGAAATATCCCAATTTTTATTTTTATACTATAAAATAAATATTTAAAAAAATATAATAAAGCAAAAGAAACAAAAACACAACTGTGTTATAATATATTACAATAAAATAAATAAAAATATTGGTTACCTCATTATTTGAACCAATGAAAAAAAAAAAAATAAAATAAATAAATAAAAATAAATTCAACACTGTAGAATTATATATATTATTATTAGCTTGTTTTTTTTTTTTTTTCTTTTTTTTTTCCTTTTTTAAAATAATTATTTAAAATATTTTCTATAAATTTTAAATATATAAAATAGAAACAATATTTTATATAATATAATATTATAATAATTAAATTAATAAAAGAAGGATAAATATATATCATAATAAAATATATTAAAACATATATATATTAATATTATATATATGTTTATAATATTGTTTATTCATTTATTTTTCTACTTATATATTTTATAAAATAAAAGAAAAAGAAAAAGCCTATAAATTTATTTGTAAATATTTTTCTAAAATAAATATTAAAATAATAAAAAAAAGAAAAAAATTTGAATCATAATAATTTGAATATTTTTTTTTTTATATTTATGTATTGAAAAAAATATATATTTTTTCTTAAATATAAAAATACCAAATTTATTATATTTTAAAAGATCCATTTTATAATTTTTGTGGTTGCAAAAATGTATTATTATTTTTCCGTACAATATTTATAATTAAATAAAAGAAAAAAAAAAAAAAAAGCACAGAGATATAATTTAAAATATTTTATATTTAAAATATCTAATAAAAAAAGACCGTATTAAATTAAAATATTATAATTTAAAATTTTTTACAAGTACTATTTTGTATGAAATATTAATAATATAAAATATAAATATTATTCTATCTATATATATATTTTTTTTTTATTTTTTTCTAAAAATATATAAATTATTCAAAATTTATATAATAATTTTTAAGTATAAATTTGTTTAATAAATAAATAAATATATATATATATATATCAATTTTGTAATAATATTTATTTTATATATCTACAATAATAATATAAGAACCAACATAAAAAATTATGTAGAATTTCTTTTTTATTCTTTCTTTTTTTTTGGTTTTGTTAATCCGTTTCATTTATATTATTAAAGTCTCCGTTTCAATCATTTTTATTGAATATTATTGATAAAAAAATATTTAGATATAATTAATTATTTTTTATTTTTGTATTATATGTAAAATATATTTATTTCATTAATATATATATGTATAAATATATTTTTTATTTTATAATATATTAAAATACGAAAGCGTCTTGTATCTTTTTATAATCTATATATAGTTTTTATATGTGAAAAAAATCAATATAGATTTTATCTTTTTTTCATATATATATATATATATATATATATATATATATATTTATTTATTTATATTTAAACTTATATATAACTCTTTTAATATGCTCACTTTTAGTAACATTTCTAATAAACTTATCCGAAATTTTTCAAACTTCCTTGATTATGCAGAAATGAAAAAATATACATATAATTCATTTAGCAATCAAAATAAAGAAAGAAACAAAATGAATAATAATATGAAATATAGAATGATTCAAAAATATTATATTATAACAATCGTTTTTTTCTTATGTCTATTAGGGTAAGTGAAAAGACAAGAATAAAAATAAAATAAATACATATTATATACATATATATTATATTTCTTATAATATCCATAGTTTTTATAATTTTAAATATATTCCTTGAATTAATATTCTTCATTTTTTTTTTTTTTTTTTTATTCTCTATATAGAATATATGTACTCCCCAATTCAAATAATTTATCGGATAAAAATATAAATATAAGAAACTTATCAAATGTAGAGTCAGAAGAGGAAAACCCAGATCAAGCAGTTAGTTCAATATTAGAATTGACATGGGGACTTGATTCTTTAGATGACCCAGATTTTCAAGTACTCGTAGATAAATGGAGTGATTTTGAAAAGAGGGTGGAAGCTGAATGGTATGAGATCGAAAGAATAGAAATTAGCCAATTAAGTAATACATTATTAGCAGCTTGGATATCAGCCATTTTAGTATCTACAATACCAGAACAACATTATGTTATATTTAACAACTGGTTCCAAATGAGCTTAACTTTATCTCATCAACGTAATATGAAAAATGAAGAAGATAATAAAACATTAGAATTCTTGATGAAAAAATTGAAATATAAAGCTTTGAATGGACATATTAAAAACTGGCATATAGAAGTATATGATTATTGGAGACATATTGTACAAATGAAAATGGCAAAAAATAAGGAATGGGCTATATATAATAATGAAATATGTAATACTTGGGTTAAAAGTTTATTTAATTAAATAAATATATAAATATATATGTATATATATATATATATATATATATATATATATATAGTTATGTATTAGTATTGTTTTATATATATCTTTTACAAATAAATTTGCTACACTTATTTATAAAATATTTCTTCAAATTAAATAATTTTATTATATTTCCGTTTATTCATAATTAAGTTGTATAAAATTAACAACACACATATATATTTTTAGATTTAATAATTATTATATTTCAAAATCATTTTAAATAAAATTTGTATTTCTTTCTTTTCATTTTTTAAAATAGTATATAAACATTTTAATATTAGACTTTTATATTTAGCATAAATTGTTTTTGAAAAATTAAATAGTAAATAAATAAAAACACAATTATACAAAAAAAAAAAATAATAAATAAAATAATAATAAATAAATTAAAAGCAAATGTGATTATATATACATATATTTATTTATTTATAAAATCACACATTTTAACGTATACGTTAATATTATTAAGTATTATCTTATGAAATACTTTCTAATCATACTGCAAAATTGTTCTTGTTATCATGTCACTTTCTTTTACATCCTTTATTAATTTGTCGTTATATATATTTTTTATTATTTCCGAATGATTATAATTCTTAACATGACCATATATATACAAATCATGAACAATTTTTTCTATAGAATAATAAAATGGAAACTTAAAAAAATTATAATTTGAAAAAGGTGGAAATATTACTTGTATAGAAAAATGATTTAAAGGGGAAGGATAAGAACAACCTATATATAAATGTTTTTTCATAGCTTTAATTTTATTCTGTATATTTTCATCTTGTAATTTATTAAAAAAATTATTTAATATAGGTTTCTTTATATTATTTAATATATCTTTATACATATCTTCATAATTTTCATTTAATATTTCAATAATATTTTTTTCATTTATATTGTGCAAATCTTTTCTTTTCTCATTTATTATATTGTCTACCTCTTTTTTATTCGTTTCATTTATATTATTATATAAATCTTCCCTTTCTTTATTTGCGAAAGGTATACTTATATTTTTCTTCTTCTCCTTAATTATTTTATTTAATTCATACAAAATTTCTAATGCTTCTTCATTATAATCCTTATCATCACCAATATTTTTGTCATACATATATTTGTAATGCATATACTTTCCTTTACTAATTACTAGAAAATATAAAAGTATATCAATAACAAAATATATATAATTATACATATGTAATAAACACCAAATATTTTTTCGCTTCAAATTTTTCATATCATATATAATACCTTTAAATAAAACAATCAAATTAAGACATGAATTACTATAAGGATTATTTAATATAATATAATCGTAACAATTATAATAGACATATAACTTTCTATTCTTATTTATAATTAAACCATTTTTAAGATGAATATATCTATCATCAATATCAACATTATTTAATAAACATAAATTTTTATTATTCTTAAAGAAATTTTCATTTATACCTTTCCATTCTTTTCTAACATTTATAATATCTGTAAAAATTGTATTTTTTATTAAACGTATATCATTATCATTCAATATATTATTACAATACACACAATTATTTAAATTATTTATATTTAAACTTAAACATTTACTGCAAACCTTTTTATATAATCTATTTGTAAAATATTTCTTCTTATCACAAGAATAATATATATTCCGTTTCACTATTTTTAACATCTTAAAAAACAAGGAAACATAAATATAATATATAATTTCCTTCAACACCTCTTCTTTTTTTCTTTTTTTAAAACCTTAAAATGAATAATTACGCGCAAATCCATTTTTAACTAAACATATATAATTATTTATATTGCTCATTAGCATATATATATATTATAGATATGTTTATATATATATATATATATATATGTTTTTTAAGGATATTTATAACACGACATTATAATATTACGATGAATAAAATAAATGCCACAAAGATAACATTTTATGTTTTATATATATATATGAGAAAAAAAAAAAAAAAAATTCAAATTATATAATTTTATATTATAAAAATCATAAATAATATAACCTTCAATTATATATTTATTTAAAAGGTAATTAAAAATATATAAGTGAAATGATTTCGCGACATTTTCAAAAAAAAAAAAAAAAAAAAAATATGTATAAAATAAATACATATATATTCATTTTTTTTTTTTTTTTCCCCTCACATATGTAATATATATAAGGCCACATTTTTCAATTATACGTATTAAATGTTTTGTTTTTTCTATATATAATATTTATATGTGTAAACAAAACATACATAATACATATTATAATATATATATTTATAAAATTATTCTTCTAAATTTATGCTTTATTTTTCTTTCAAATAAAATATTTTATTTTTTAAAAATCAGCAACCTTAAAATTAAGTTATAAGAGTGAAAATTATAATATAAAACAAAAAAAAATAAAATATAATATAATAAAAAAATAATAATTTAATTAAAAAATTAATAATAAATAATACATACATACATATATTTGTATGTATATATTTTTAATACAAATCATTAAAACATATTTGATATAATTAAAATTTAAAATTTTCATAAGGATTCCATTTTATCGGAAAATTTTCTGGAGTTGCATCTTCATTTTCTTTCCAAATCTGAAAAAAAAAAAAAATATATATATATATATATATATACATATAGATATATAACTATAAATATATATACACACATATATTAAAATTGTTAAAAAAATGTCAGTACATTAAAACATATAAACTCTTTTATGTTACCTTAATTGATTTGTCACCATGTGTTGTTATCAATCGACTTTCACTTTTATCAAATGCCATGGAAAGAGTTGAATTTTCACATTCCACCGTTCCAGGTACAACTTTATTTGATAATGTGTCATATTTATATCCACTTGACCAATCATAAAAATGTAATTGACCATTATTACTTCCTAATATTAAAATAGAAGAATCATTAAAATATGCATCTTGTTTAATTAAACTACAGTTAATTATAGAATTGAACCCTGTAATATTTCTATCAAATTCTGCATCCGCACCACACCACACTTTTACATTATCTGTACCACAACTACAAAAACTATACTCAAATGGATGTATAGATAAAGATCTTATACTTTTCTTATGATGTGTTAAAGCAATTCTACATTTCCCATTATTTAAATCCCATAATCTTATCATTTTGTCCTGAGAACCTGACACTACTTGAGGTTCTACTGATTGAGAACATATAGACATAACAGTACCTGTATGACCAGATAATACAAAAACAGAACTTTTTGTTCTTATATCCCAAACTCTAACAACAGCATCTCTTCCTCCACTCATTAATAAATCTAAAGATGGATGTAATGATAAACAATATACACCTGATAAATGTCCATGATAATCTCTTATTACTTTATTATATTCTAAATCCCAACATTTTACTCTATTATCTTCTCCACAACTAAATAGATAAGGATTTTTTTTTGATATTTTTATATCTCTTATAGCATTAATATGACCTGTTAATGTTAATTTTAATTTACAGCTAGCCAAATCCCATATCTTAATTAAACGATCATTAGATCCAGTTGCAAACCATTCATTGCTTATATCAACATCAACACAATTAACCCAACCTGAATGTCCTAAAATTACTCTATATAATTTATAAGGGAAATGCCATTTAGGTTTTTTAATCTTTTTATAAATATCTAATGTTTTTATATGTTTTAATACATCACTACTTAATATATTATCATCTGACTTTTTTATAATGGGACCAAGATTATTTAGATTATTCGTATTATTTATTTTTCCATCATTTGTATAAGGTAATAAACTATTTTGTGTATTTACATCATTATTACTTTTTTCTTCATGTACATTATAACTCAAATTATCTATGATATTATAATAATTATTATAATTATTATCATTTCTATATGTTTCATCATCATTTATAATACTACTAATAATTGATTGTTTCTTTTTCTTTTTATGTTTTTTTTTATTTTTCTTGTTTATATCATTTTCCTTTTGTATATCATTATTTTCACATTTTTTTATATATAACTTTTTTACACAAGAATATTCATCTAATTCTCTCATATTAATATTCATTTTTATACACGTTAATCTTTTTAACACATTTTCTCTTATATTACGTTTTCTATTTTTAAGTTCATTTTCTTTGTATAATTCTTCGTGTGTTTTTATATTTTTCCCATCTGATAAAGCTAAAGTTGATATTTCTTTCAGTTCTTTATTAATAACATTATCATCATCATTATCTTCATCAAGGATTGTAATTCGTTTATTTATATTCTGGTCATAGGCCAATAAATTATAGTTATATGGTGTTAATATATCATTTCCTACATACATATTTTTCGATAACAACAAGCTTCTTTTCAATAATACATTTTCCTTCTTTTCATCTTTTATAAATTTATCATCTAAATCAGTAGCAGTACAAACATCTTTCATTTCTATATTTATTTAATTAAATTTTTATATTGATTAATATATATATATATATATATATATATATATATATATATATATTATAATATAATTCGTTTTATTGCTTATTACTTTTTATAATTCATATATTAAATGAATTAAAATCTTTTAAAATATACGAAAAAAAGTGACACTTATATATTTATATATTATAACAATAAACATGTCAAATTATATTTATAATATATTATGATACAAAATTGGCATAATATATTATATTTAAAAGTTAATAAAAATATATATATATATATTTATTTATTTATTTATTTATTTATTTATTTATTTATTTATTTATTTATTTATGAATATATATTTTTTTTAGTTACATATAAAAATTATATAACATTTTAAGATGATATTATGGAATGCTTAAAATAAATAAAAATTATATATAATATATATATATATATATATTTTTAAAAATTTCTTATGAAAAAATAATTATATATTAATATAATTATATATACTTCAATATATTGTAGCTACAATTTTTTTTTTTTTTTTTTTTTAAATATAAAAAATTATTATATATATATACATATAATTCAAAAAAAGAAAAAAAAGGAAAATTATATTTTTTACTATTATATATACATTTAATTTTATAAAGTCATATATTAAAATCATTTTTCATTATTAATCGTAAATATACATATATATAATATCCATAATATTTACCAAGAAAAAAAAACAAAAAACATTAAAAAAAAATAAAAAGTTTATAAAATATATAATTTTGAACAAAATAATTAAGTAATAATAAAATTATATGAATGAAATAATATAAAAAGAAGATATTTAAGACCTTAAATATTTATATTTTTTTAATCCTTTTATTATTTTCTAAAGGACATATATAATGATCGTATAACCATTTATAGATAATTATAAATATATATACATTTGAATTATATTCAATAACAAAATATCTTCAATTGTAGCCTTCTTCCTATATGTTCCATATAAAAAAAAAAAAAAAAAATACACAAAAAAAAAAAGAAAAAATCATATAATTTGTTTAAATATTATATATCATATTTATATTTTGTATATTATCTTTGATTTCTTAATATTGGCATGACATAGCATAGCAACTAATACAATTATTATTATATGAGGTAAATAAAAATGTGTTCAAATATCTGAAACATATATTTCCTTCTTTCTACAAAAGAAAAATATATTTTCATCATAAGAATTTTACATATTATTGAAAATAAGATCATTAACATATAATTTCATAACACATTTTTGTCATATATATAAAAATAAAAAATATATATGCGATGAATTGAAATAAAAAAAAGAATAAAATAAAATCAATTATTCAAACATCAAATTATATTTTATCTTTATTATTATACCACTTAAACAATTTTTAATGATAAGGTAAGAAATAAAATAATGAATATAAGTGCAAAATACGTTGAAACAAAGTATTAAAAAATAAATGAAAGTTAATATATAGAATTTTTTTAATTTCTATATCACCAACATATTCATTTATACAGTATTTATTGTCTTATAAACTAAACTAATTTGATTACTAAATTAAAAATTATATTTATATTTTGGAAGAAATTTTTATAAACCTCATGTGTCAATATTTCTTTTCACATTCAAAAAAATAAAAATATAATATATATGTATGTCATTTACCTTACAATTATATTATGTCCATTTCTTTTTTCATTAGTCCTTTATAATATATATACACTTATAAAAAAAAAATTGTATAAGTGGTTCATATAATTTGTAATAAAAGATTAAAAAAGTCCACATAAAATATATGTTTAAAATATCCTATATAAAATATAACATATATATATATATATATATATATATATAATACTTTTATTTTAAATAATATATATTAATATGTCCTTATTTTTATATAATACACAATGTATCATTAAATTAACAATAAAACATGTAAAAATATATGTATATAAATATATATATTCAACTTTTAATATATCTTCTAATTTCACTTTAAATATGGGGAAAAAAAAAAAAAAAAAAAAATTATATGTTATACGCAAAAGTATTATATTTTTGTTAATGAGCTTTTTTTTTCTTCTGCTATAGGTCCTTATATTTTTGCATAAAAAATAATTTTTTTTTTTTTTAATTATAATGTTATGTTTATTATAAATAAGATTTTCCTGCTTATTTTATTTATTTATTTTTTTGAATTATATATATAATATAAATTTTTTTTTATTAACTTCTCTTAATTCATTTTCCACATCTCTTTTTTATATAATATATAAAATTATGTTAATTTTTTTCCCCTTTATTTTTTTATTATATGTATACAAAATATATGTACATATAATATAAAAATAACATATGTAATAAATATAGTTATATAATATATATAATTATATACGTAAATATTTTTATCATTTTCAATGTTTACCTTTATTATTTTATAAATATTATCCCATATAAAATATATGGATCTTCTTTTTTATTTTTGCAAATTAAAAAAATGATTATATAATATATATATAATATAATATAATATATATGTATAAATCATTTAGAATACAGAATAAAAAAATTAATATATTATATTGTTTATATATATAAATTTTTAATGACAGTGCTTCAAAATATTATATATGTATGGTATTTATATATAATATATAATATAATATATATGCTTATGAGAAGGATTAAATATTAATACGTTATAGCTACAAAGTAAACTATCGTTTATTTTTTATTCCCATTTTTTTTTTTTTTTTTTTTTTTTTTTTCTTAATTAATGAAAATAAATATGTAGTTAAAATATAAAACGTTATATATTTTTACATATCCAAAAAAAATTATATATATGTTTTTTTTTTTTTTTTTTCTTTTGAATTTTAATATATTATATAATGACATAATTTTTTTTTACAAATTTGAAAAATAATTTATTCAATAAATATGTTATATATATTTTTATATAAATAACAGTATATATAATCAAATTGAGCTTAAAAAGGATCCTATATATGTAAATTCATACAAATTATATTAATTTATATAAGTTTGGATAATTTGAAAATTAATAAAGTACATAAAATCTTAATATACAAGTGAAAAAAAAAAAATAAAATAAAATACACATATATACATATTATTCATATTTATATAATTGTTGCATTCCAGAAATATTTGGATAATAAAAATCTCTATGTTATGTTTGAATATATTTTTATGTATTATACATGAATATATAAAAAATATATATTAAAAAAATGAAGACAAACAATTTGTTTTATTATATACAGTTGTTATTATTGTAAAAGTAGCTAAAAGAAAAAATAAAAAATAAATTTATTTTTAAGTCCTTATATATATATAGATATTTTTAGAAGTAAAAGAACTTTATATATATATATATATATATATATATATATATATATCAATTATATATTATTTATCTATATATATACAAATTAAATATTTATATAATATAAATAACTTTTTATTATTTACTTATTTATATATATTATCATTATTATATATTTTTCCATCTTTTTATTAAATATATTATCTTGAGCTTAAAAAATAGTGATGGACTATACAGCTGTACACACACATATATATATAATATATAAATTTGATTAAATTTATATTTCGTTGGTAGCATAATATAACTTTACATAATAAATTATTTATTATATTATATATTTGTAAGTTTTTCTTTTTAGTATTAAAATATATATATATTAATTTATTTCTCCATTTTATTCTAGTCATTAGTATATTTACAATATTTTGATAAAAATATATAATGATCGCCTTTATATTATAATTATTGTTAAAGGGATAAATAAAAAAAATTATATGGAATAAAAAATATATATATATAATTATAAAATAGATCAAAAGAGTGTATATATTTTCAACCAAACATATTAAATATATATATATATATAATATTTTTATATTCCCCATGAGTTTTAGTAATACGTGCTCACTATCCAATAACAGTAACAGCTCTAGTAGCAGTGAAGATGCTACTTCTGGTAAATTGCAATATACCGAAAGTGATGATGAAGGAAGTGATGAATATTGCGAAGGAGGTTATCACCCAGTTAAAATTAATGAAATATATAATAATAGATATAGAATTGAGGGAAAATTAGGATGGGGACATTTTTCAACCGTTTGGGTTGCTACTGATTTAAAAAGTAAACCTTTAAAATTTGTTGCTATAAAAATTCAAAAAGGATCAGAAACTTATACTGAATCAGCCAAATGTGAAATTAATTATTTAAATACAGTCAAAGTTAATTCTTTTGATTCTTCATGGGTTGAATTAAAAGAACAACAAAGAGAAAGATTATTTCATTATAATATGACCAAAGGTGTTGTTTCTTTTATTGATAGTTTTGAACATAAAGGACCAAATGGTACTCATATTTGTATGGTCTTTGAATTTATGGGTCCTAATCTATTATCCCTAATAAAACATTATGATTATAAAGGAATTCCATTAAATTTGGTTAGAAAAATTGCTACACATGTATTAATAGGAATGCAATATTTACATGATGTATGTAAAATAATACATAGTGATATCAAACCAGAAAATGTTTTGGTCTCACCATTAACTACTATTCCAAAACCAAAGGATTATACCAAAGATAAAATAAAACCAAATAAAACTAACGAGGTTGAAAAAAAAGAAAATGATAAAAATGAAGATAAGAAATTAAATACTACAATGAATAATAATATAAATACAAATATAAGTGAACAAAATGAATTTATTAATGATACAAAAAAGAATGATAAAAATATAAAATATGATGAAAAATATACAAGCAGTAAAGAAAATGTTAAAGATAATATATCCTTTGTAAATCATCCAAATGATACTAATCAAAAGAATAATCTAAATAATAATATAAGTGATAATAATAACATACCAAGTAATATACAAATGGAAATACAATCTGCAATAAATAAAAATGAAAAAAATGAAAAAAATGAAAAAAATGAGAAGGATTCATATATAAACAATTCTCTTAAAAATGATGATCAAAATTATAAAAGAGAAGATATGCAATATAATGACAGCCAAGAAGCGATTACCGAATATGATATTTTAAATGTTAAAAATAATATATCTTCTAAAGAAAAAATAAATGATTATGATTCACCCAATGGAAATAAAAATAAAAATATAATAAATAATCAATGTGAAGACAATTCCATCAACATATATAATAACAAAAATAATAATATTCAAACAAGTAATATTAATGATAACACTGTTGACGAAAAAATTAATAATATATCAAAAAATAGTGTGTCAAATAATACGCAAAATAATAATGATTCCGAAAAAAACGACATTGTTTATGAACAACAATTGGTAAGTGAAGATATTTTAAAAAAAAAAACCAAAAAAAAAAAAAAAAAAAATATAAATGAACCTCCATATGTTAAACATAAACTGAGACCATCAAATTCGGATCCTTCCTTGCTCACATCTTATTCTAATATACATGCACTTCAAGAAACGTTGACAAGGAAACCATATCATTATAATACCTATTTTTTAAACAACCCTGAAAAATATAGAGATAGTAAAATGAATCCATATTTGCACAGATTGCCAAATGACTACTTGAAAAAATTCGATCAAGATGAAAGTGATGAAATAGAAGAGGAGGATGATCATTCAGATATAGATCAAAATAAGAACCAGTTAGAGGGTAACCTGCCAAATAGTAAATGTCAAAACTCTAACGGTGTGTATAAATTTTTTGAAAAAGATATTAATAAATTTCCCATATACTGCGACATGTTTAATCATCTTATACATCCAGAAGCTTTACGATTACATGATTTATATATGAAAAATAAAAAAAACATTGATTCTAATAATACAATGAATGATTTAGGTAATAATCAAAATAGTCATAAAGTAGTATATATTAATACTGAAGATGGAGACTATTGCATTAGGCCATACGACCCATCTGTTTATTATCATGAAAAATCATGTTATAAAATTTGCGACTTAGGAAATAGTTTGTGGATAGATGAATCAAGATATGCCGAAATCCAAACTAGACAATATAGAGCCCCTGAAGTTATTTTAAAAAGTGGGTTCAATGAAACAGCAGATATATGGTCTTTTGCATGCATGGTATTCGAATTAGTAACAGGAGACTTTTTATTTAATCCACAAAAAGGTGATAGATATGATAAAAATGAAGAACATTTAAGTTTTATAATTGAAGTGTTAGGAAATATACCAAAGCATATGATTGATGCAGGGTATAACTCCCATAAATATTTTAATAAAAATAATTATCGACTTAAAAATATAAGAAATATTAAAAAATATGGATTATATAAAATATTAAAATATAAATATAATCTTCCTGAAAAGGAAATTAGCCCTTTATGTAGTTTCTTATTACCCATGTTATCTGTAGATCCACAAACTCGCCCCTCAGCATACACCATGCTTCAACACCCATGGCTTAATATGGTATCATTAGAGGAAGGGGATGACATGTATATTAATGATGAATCATATTCAATTAATAATGATAGAAACATAAAAAATAATAGTAATAGTAATAATTTCATCTATGATGACCATAAGGGTAGTAAAAGTAAAAATTCTTCAAATAGAAAAAAAATTGATGTAAACTACAAGATTGGAAATAATGGAAATAATGGTTATAACGATCATTATTATAATAAAAATTATAAACATGATAAAAATTTTAACGATGTTGTAGAACAACAACCAGAACAACATGTGCATGCAAATTATAAAAATGATGTTGTGCATGCAATTTTGTGCGAAAAACCATATAATTCAAATAATGTCATTTCATACAGTAATAACAAAGGACACAAAAATAATTTGGATTTTAATTATTCACAACATAAAAATGATAATAATTCAAGCGGACATAACATTTCATTAAATACAAATGATTATACATTTAATTCTGATTATATTGCTAATATGATGGATAATGACATATATAGAAAACACATAATAAAAAATATTCCTCCACATGAAATATCAAAACTAAAAGATGGTAAAAATTTTAAGGCATATAATGAATCTATACAATATGCAATGGATGATTTTCAACAATACAATGAAAATCATTTTGAGTACAAATATAATAAGAGATTTGAACAACCACATCATATAAAAGGAATGAAACATAACAATGATGATTATGAGGAAGAGGAAGATGATGATGATGATGATGATGATGATGAAGATGAAGAAGATGCTGATAATGATGATGATGACGATGATGAAGATTATGAAGATGAAGATAATTATGATGAAGATGAATATGATGAAGGACAAGAACATCATACTGATCAAGATGAACAAGACAACAAAAACAAAAAACAAGAACAACATAAATATGGTGAAGAATATAATTATGCACATTATGAAAATAAAATGGGTTATAATAAAAATATTCAACAATATTCATATACAAATAATAATGATGATAAAAATAATTTATGTGAGGCACAAAATAATTATATATTAAAAAACAAAACAGATATAAATTTTAAAGAATGTACACCACGAAATAATATCAAAAAAGAAATAAAACATGATAAATATCAATCCAGTAAAATTATAAATCAAAAAGATAATTATTGGAATTACCAAATCAAAGAAAACACAAAATTAAGAGAACACGCAAAAAAACAACATTATAATAACAACAATAATATCAGTAATATCAATAATAATAATATAACGAACCAAATAGATACCAAAGATAAGAAATCACCAAATTCACAAGATTTATCAAGCAATAACTGTATGGATCAAAAACATGGTGCATTACAAAAAATGGATATGAACCAAAAAACAAACCAAGACAAACCATTAAATGAAGAAGAAAATTTATTCGAAAATAGAGATGACCAGAATGTTAATAAAATCAATTGTAAAGTTATTAACAAAAAATCACCTTGCGCATATACTTAATAGAATATAATTATTTATAGTCGAAATTTGCGAACAACTTATAACTACAAGTAAATATATGCAGTTTATCACATATAATAATTTTAACAATTAATAAATAAAGGAGCATGCACATAATATATTATTAAACCTAACGCATATATTATTTTACCAAATAATATATCATTTTATTATCAATTAAAACAATTATTGAATATCCATAACCTTTTTGTATTAACCTAAAATTATGTGTTTCATTAAATTCATATTTTTAAATGTTACAAAAATACAAAGAAGGTCGATTTATAATATACATATATATATATGTATATATAACATTTCGTTTTACCTAATAATGTTTATAAATTACATCAAATATGTTAATAATATATATATAATTAAGTTTTAATATATATTCCATTACATATAAATAAATACGTGCAATTGTTATTTTATATAATTTTTTTTTAATTGTAAAATATAAATTTATTTTAATACAATATAACTATTGCCTTAAAATAGTTAATATATATTATAAAATAACTAAATAATCTTATTTAAATTTATTATTCTTATGTAAAATACTTATATATATATATATTGAAAATTATGTATAAAACATTTTGAAAGATATATATATATAAAAAAAAAAAAAAAAAAAAAAAAAAAAAAAAAAAAAAAAATTTAAATATAAAATAAAATAAAATTATATATTTTAATAATTTAATTTTTTTCTAAATTCACAAAATTGCATTTCCAAAAAAAAAAAAGTTTATTGTCTTATTTAATTTTTTTTTTTTTTTTTTTTTTTTTTTGGAGCTGCTCCGACATTAAAAAGAAACGAAACGATATGTATTTTTTTTATAATTAATATTCACGGTTACGTTTCTATTTTTTTTTTTTTTTTTATTTTATTTCTTTTTCTTTTTTTAATTAATTATTTATTTGTATTAATTAAAATATTTGGAAGTATGCAAAATTATGCATACTCCTAAATGTAAAGAGTACAAAAATGGAGAATTCACTTATATTTTATGTCTATTATATATGTCCGTTCGATATTCTTATTGTTTATTATCAAAATGGTGTAATTATAAAAATGGTCATTATTGGTATTGTACAAATATGTGAAAATTAAAAAATATGTCTAATAGTAAAAAAATATATTATTAAATTATTTATATTTATAATATTTCATATACACAAATATATATATAATATTTTTGTGTACTCCTTATTGAATACGGTTTATATTTTTTTTTATTTATATTCTGGGTTATTGTCTTCTGTACTTTTTTAAATATATATCGTAATAATAGTTGTTGAGTACGCATTAATATGTCACTTTGAAATAAACACTATATAATTCAAAAAAGTATTAGTAAAAAATGGCTTCGTTTTTTAAAACTCCAGTCATTATTTTAGTTTTGTTTTTATACTTACATGAAAAGGTACTATGTTCAATAAATGAAAATGAAAATGCAATAGAAAATATAAACGAAAATTTAAACGAAATTGAAACTGTTAATCAAACTATAAATGGATATGACAATATTGATCAATTAAAATCCATGATTGGAAATGATGAACTACATAAGAATTTAACAATACTAGAAAAATTAATTTTAGAATCGTTAGAAAAAGATAAATTAAAATACCCTGTCCTTAAACAAGAAAATGAAAAGTTCCTAGACATATCGAAATTTAAAAAAAAAAATATTACAGACGCTAATGATGAATCTTACATTATACCTACCGTCCAAAACAATTTTCATGATATTGTCAAATATGAACATCTTATGAAAAAACAATTAATAGAAATTTATAATTCTGATATTTCAGATATAATTAAGAAAAAAATATTTATTGTAAGAACATTGAAAACAATAAAATTAATGCTTATACCGTTAGATTCGTATAAACAAAATAATGATTTAAGATTTGCCCTCGAAGAATTAAATAATGTATTTATATCAAAAAATGTTGAAGAGAAAACCGCTAGTCCTTTAGGTGACCACGGAACGTTTTTTACCAATTTGTTAACTCGTTTTAAAAATATTATATCTGGAGTTTATGATATTCAACATTCACAGCAAATAAAACCTAAAAGGGAATTACTTATATTAGAAGATAACAAAATAGATGTAATGGATTCGAACGATTTTTTTTTTACGACCAACTCCAATATAAATTTTATGGAAGCTTTAGATGATATAACTAATCAATATGGATTAGGGTTAATTAATCATTTGGGTCCTCATCTAATAGGTACAAATAAAAATATATACCACATATAAATAAATAAATATATATATATTTACACATACACATACATGTATATACATCTACATATATTTTTTTTTATAGCCCTGGGACATTTTATTGTTTTGAAACTAGCTCTTAAAAATTATAATAGTTATTTCCAAGCAAAAAGTATAAAATTTTTTAGTTGGCAAAAAATTTTAGAATTCTCCATGTCTGATCGATTTAAAGTTCTTGATATGATGTGTGATCATGAATCTGTCTATTACACAGAGAAAAAACGTAGAAAAACGTACTTGAAAGTTGATCGATCACACACAAGTATGGAATGTAATATATTGGAATATTTAATACATTATTTTAATAAATATCAATTAGAAATAATTAAAACGACACAAGATACGGATTTTGACTTACACGGTATGATGGAACATAAATATATAAAAGATTATTTCTTTTCATTCATGTGTAATGATCCTAAAGAATGTATTATTTATCATACGAATCAATTTAAAAAAGAAGCAAACGAAGAAAACACGTTCCCAGAAGAACCTAACCGTGAAATAAGTGCATATAATATATATTTGAATTATTATTATTTCATGAAACGTTATAGTTCCTATGGAACAAAAAAAACATTATATGTCCATTTATTAAATTTAACAGGGCTTCTAAGTAATAAAAAATAAATATATATATACATGTATATGTGATTGTATATATATATATATATATATATGTTTTTTCTTAGATTATGATACAAGAGCGTATGTCACATCACTTTATTTACCAGGATATTATAACAGTAAGTATATATATATATGTATGTATACATGTATATAATATAAATATCATCATATATTATATTATTTTTTTTTTAGCTGTCGAAATGTCATTTACTGAAGAGAAGGAGTTTTCAACACTCTTTGAAAAATTAATACAATGTAAATAAACATATTATTAAATAATTATATATATGTTTAATAAATATATTTTATTTGTACTTTATGAAACAATAAAAATATATATTATTTTAATAGGTATTGAAAAATGCCATTCAGATCAAACATATACAATATCAAAAGATAGTAATTTCCTTAATGATATAACAAAATGTGATTTGTGTAAAGGAGCCTTTTTATACACAAACAGTAATAAATAAAACTAAACGAGTTAATATATATACATAAATAAATATACGTATATATTTATATGTATTATTTTTTTTTATTAGTGAAATTTGATGAAGTACCTTCGATGATGCAAAAATTTTATGTATACTTAACTAAAGGGCTCAAAATACAAAAAGTATCATCACTAATGAGAACATTAGATGTCTATCAAGATTACAGTAATTTCTTATCACATGATATTAATTGGTACACTTTCCTATTTTTATTTAGACTTACAAGTTTTAAAGGTAATACATATACATATACATATATACATATATGTGTATATTCAAATATATATATATATATATACATATATGTATTTATCTATTTTTATTATAGATATTTCAACCAAAAATATCGCTGAAGCAATGTATTTAAATATAAAAGATGAAGATACCTTCAACAGAACCGTCGTGACCAACTATTGGTTCCCTTCTCCTATAAAAAAATATTATACATTATATGTTAGAAAACACATTCCAAACAATTTAGTAGATGGTAAAAAATAAATATATTTATTGTATATATAGGGTATCTGGTTCTATATATATATATACGCATACATATACATACATATATATAAACATATACATACAAACACAATTATACATATGTACACCTACATTTTCACAGAATTGGAAAAATTAATGAAAGTTGGAACACTAGAAAAAATGAAAAAATCTCTCACATTTTTGGTCCATGTAAATTCGTTTTTACAACTAGATTTTTTCCATCAATTGAATGAACCACCTCTAGGATTACCAAGATCCTATCCTTTATCGTTAATTCTCGAACATAAATTTAAAGATTGGATGATTAGTTCGCCAGCAGGGTTTTATTTTTCTAATTATCACAATCCATATATACGAAAAGATTTACACGATAAAGTGTTATCACAAAAATTTGAACCTCCTAAAATGAATCAATGGAACAAAGTTTTGAAATCCTTAATAGAGTGCGCATATGATATGTATTTTGATCAACGACATGTGAAAAATTTATATAAATATCATAATATTTATAATATAAATAATAAATTAATGTTAATGCGAGACTCCATGGAATTGTATAAAACTCATTTTGACGACGTATTATTTTTTGCAGATATATTTAATATGAGAAAATATATCACTGCCACCCCAACATATAAAAAAGTAATAGATCGCGTCTATCATACCTTGCATAGTATTATGGGAAATTCTGTCAATTTTTACAATTATGGTATTATATATGGCTTTAAAGTAAATAAAGATATATTAAAAGAAGTGGTTGACGAACTGTTTTCCATTTATAATTTTAACACAGATATATTTTCAGATACTTCGTTTCTACAAACAGTTTATTTACTATTTAGAAGAATAGAAGAAACGTACAGGACACAACGAAGAGATGACAGGATGGTATAATATATATGTATATTGATGTGCGCATAAATGTTTTTATATTTATATATTAATATTTGAAACAAGTTTATATGTATACATCAAAAATATATATAGATATATACATTCATATACATACATACAACTACATATATGTTTTTTTTTAGAGTGTTAATAACGTTTTTTTCATGAATGTGGCAAATAATTATTCGAAATTAAACAAAGAAGAACGAGAAAAAGAAATCCATAATTCTATGGCATCACGATATTATGCGAAAACCATGTTTGCAGCATTTCAAATGTTGTTTTCCACAATGTTAAGTAATAATGTGGATCATCTTGATAAAGCATATGGATTAAGTGAAAATATCCAGGTAGCAACAAGTACGTCCGCATTTCTTACATTTGCATATGTATATAACGGAAGTATTATGGATAGTATGACGAACAGTTTGTTGCCACCATATGCTAAAAAACCAATAACACAATTAAAATATGGAAAAACATTCGTTTTCTCCAACTATTTCATGCTAGCATCCAAAATGTACGATATGTTGAATTATAAAAATTTAAGTCTTTTATGTGAATACCAGGCAGTAGCAAGTGCGAATTTCTACTCTGCCAAAAAAGTAGGTCAATTTATTGGCAGAAAATTTTTACCCATAACTACATATTATCTTATTTTCAGAATTAGTTGGACACATGCTATTACAACAGGATGTCATTTAATTCCACAATTAACAGATCCGAAATATGATGCTAATAGCGTTTCTACTGGTAAACATTGTTCAGGTTATCATAGTACTGATTCTTCTAGTATAACTAATTCTTATAAATCCCCTCAAAGTTTTTTCTTCAGTCACTCACTTGCTGGTCAAGCATCACAATATTTGTTTTTTTATTTTTTCACTAATTTATATCTTGATGCCGGCAAACATTTTCCTGGAGGGTTTGGTCCTGCAATAAAAGAACAAACACAACATGTTAGTGAAAAAACATACGAACGCAAACCTTCCGTTCATAGTTTTAATAGAAATTTTTTCATGGAATTAGCTAACGGGTTCATGTACGCCTTTTGTTTTTTTACGATTTCACAAATGTATGCATATTTTGAAAATATTAATTTTTATATTACGAGTAATTTCCGTTTCTTGGAAAGATATTATGGAGTATTCAATAAGTATTTTATAAACTATGCAAGAACAAAACTTAAAGAATTCACAAGTGATCTTTTAATAAAATATCAACGTGAAGCATACTTAAATATGAAAAAATATGGGTATTTAGGTGAAGTTATTGCTTCAAGATTGTCGCCCAAAGATAAAATCATGAATTATTTGCACGACACTAACGAGGAAACCATGAGTAATTTAAGAAGATACGATATGGAACATGCTTTCAAAAACAAAATGGCTACATATGTAGATGATTTTGCTTTTTTTGACGATTGTGGCAAAAACGAACAGTTTTTAAACGAAAGATGTGATTACTGTCCTGTCGTTGAAGAAGTGGAAGAAACACAACTACAACCACAATTACTCTCACACACTGATGAGACCACGAATGTATCCAAGGAATCAACGAGTACCTATATTGATGTTGAAAAAATAAATGAATCGGTATCGGTAGAAAGTGACGATGAAAAGGATTTAGATGTACCCGACGATGAATTAATGGTTGCAAGATTTCACTAAAAAACATATATATATATATAGTAATATTCATATTTTTTAAATTATTTTGCATTTTTTTTTCTTTTTATTCCTTTATTTTAATACATAATTATATATATGATGATTTAGAATTTGTGTTTGTTTATATTATATTTGTATATTTTAATTAAGTATATGATTTGTTCCTTTTTAGATTTATCTTCTCTTTTTCCTTTTTTTTGAGTTTTTTTTTTTTTTTAATATTTATTTTTTAATTTTTAGAAAAATTTTATTTAATTGTTTGTTCGTAAAATAATTTTTTTTGTTAGAATATTTTTCTTTATATAATTTTTGTTTTAGTCATACCGAATATATTTTCAATAAGATTTTATTTTTTATATCATAAAATTTAACAAATAAACAATATAAAATTCATTCAAAACTAAAAATCTGACATTGATTTTTTATTTATATTTAATTTTACCTCTAAATGTTTTTCCATATTTTTAATATTATGGATATTTATATGGAGATTTTATGAAATTATTTTAATATATATAAATACATATAAATAAATATATATATATTAAATAAATAAATGGCTTATATTTCCTCATTTCTTTAGGTTTATTAAATATATTTTATTATAATATAGAATAATATGTAGAATTGTATTTTGTAATAAAGGTCGTCTGGTAGTTTGAGGAAAAAAAGAATGAAAATTATTTGAAAATTTGAAACTATAATTTAATTTTTTAATATACCGTTATGTTTTTTGACAAAAAAAAAAAAAAATAATAAAATAAAATAAAAATACTATGAACGAAAGAATTAACTTTTTTCTTTTAAAAATATAATTAAGAGGATATTTTATATATTTATTATAAAATATTTATTTTATTTTTTTTTTTTTTTGTAAAGTCCATAATTTAATATTTGAACAAATTATCCTTTTATTTGACGTGGGGGTTTAACTTACCTTTTTATTATTTATTAACCTTTTACAAAAGTTAACATAATATGACTCCGTTAGGATGATTATAAGAAATATTTCTTTTATTAATATATTTTTTATGCTTATACATAATATTAGAATATTTATTATTTATTAAGGGGATATTTTGCTGATCATGATTTTTTAATTGGTATTAATCCACATTTTTTCACTTTAATCCAAACTATTTCTATAGAAATACTTGTATTCATAAATAATTTTTATATCATATATAATAATATAGATATGACTACAGGTATAATTTTTATTTCTGTTATTCCATTAATTTTGTTATTTGCTTAACCATTCTTTTTTGTTTTGTCTATTAATTACACATATCACGATTCCTATCAATCCATTTACTACATAAATCTATTTGGACTTTTTAACGAATCATTGTGTTTTTTTGTTGCAACACTATTTGTTCTAATTGAAGTTTTTGGATGTTTTGTTCCAAACATTTCGTTTTCTTTCCTTTTGAGTAACTCATCATATATATCAATATGTTGATCACTATTTAAAGCATCATTAATTAAATCAATCCCAGTATATTGATCATTTGAAACATATTTTGGATTATTTATGATATTGGTAGTACTATTAATATTTTCGGGAACATTCCAATCAATATTATATGTAACCTCGCTATCACCATGTAAAACTCTATCTTGAATAGATGTAATAAAAGGTTTTTCTTCCATATATTTTGGTAAAATATTAGGTTCGATATTTTTATATATATCATCATTAATGATATTTTCATTAGGTAATTCCATTTGTATGTTTTGTAAATATTGCGAAATAAAATCATGTTTCAATTGATTCCACTCATTATCTGTAAGTTTATTGGGGGGTGTATCACTACTATCCTCCATATTATTATCAATATGTATATTTTGTGCATCATATGTTTTGCTTGGTTTCAAAACAACTTCAATTAAAGTTTTATATTTAGGTGATTTATAACCATATATATCATTGATATCCATTTCTTCATATTCACTTTCTGATGAAGAAGTGATATCCGACGAAGATTTATCACGAATATAATCGTTCGTTTCTTCTCCTTCCACATAAATATATGTTTTGCCTTTATATTTACTGTATGGAACATATCTATTAGTGGATGTTTCATCAGGTATGTTATAATCGTTTTGTGGGATATCAAGGACACGAAAAATATCCACAGGAGAAGTTTTGGGTTTTTTCTAAAAAATGTAAATATGTAGGTATATATATGTATATGTTTACGTAGGTGCAAAAATATATATGTATATATATATATGTATATATATATTTTAATATATATATATTTTTTTTTATTTAAATTTAAATTTAGTTTTTATTGTATAAAATTTTATATAATTTTTTTTTTAATAAAATTCTTGTTGAATTTTTTTTTTAATAAAATTTTTTTTTTTTTCACAAGATATTTTTTTACTTTTTTTTTTTTTTAATAAAATATTTTTTTACTTTTTTTTTTTAATAAAAATTTTTTTTCTTTTTTTTTTTTTAATAAAATTTTTTTTACTTTTTTTTTTTTTTTAATAAAAATTTTTTTTCTTTTTTTTTTTAACCAATTTTTTCTTTTATTTTTTTAACAAAATTTCTAATTTTTTATTTTAATTTTCTTTTTCTTTTTTTTTAATATAAATACATATATTAAATTTATATATATAACATATCAAAACCTAATACATATATATAATATACCCAAACATAACACATATATATATATAAAACACATATAATATACATAAAATACCCACATATATACATATATATGTATTTGTTACCTTGAGGTAAAATAGTAAAGCGATGGAACCTAAGGCAAAACTTATTCCAACAGGGAGAGTGGAAGATAATATGTTATTTGTGATATCTGGTTCGTTATTTTGTGGTGGTCGGGGTGAAGGAGGTTCTGCGGGGGGTTGAGTTGAATCAATAGTGCTAACTTTATTAATGACATCATTTATTGTATCATACAGTTTTCCAGCACCTACTATCCCAGTTGTTATTCCAATTTGCGCGCCAAGAATAGAATAGTTTAATCCTTTTTGAAACATGTCTGTTATGAAATCTTTAGTTTTTCGAACTGTTGTAGAATTAATGTTAGATATTTTGCCTATTTGTTTTATAAATGAATTTGGGCCAATACCATCATAGTTAGCTATACTAATCAATTCTTTGAATAATTCTTTATCATTATTAGAATGTTTGTTTATTTCATTCAAATCGTTTAAATCACACTTACAATCTACACATTTATTTTTTATATATTTCTCAGCATTTTCTTCAGTTGGTGTATTACTAGCATAATTATTGTCATTTTTAATCTTATCATATTTTTTAGATAACTCCATCCATTCATTATTTCGATACCTAAACCAATTTTCATATTCAGTAAATAATCTTTTACATTGTATATCTGATATATCAACCTTAGTTTCATACTTTTTTCCATCAACTATATCTTTACATTTTGTATTTATTATACGTGATTTAATTAATTTTTCTTTACATGCCTGTTTTGCCCATTCTTCTAACCATCGTAAAAATTGTGAAGTTTTATCGTCATCCGGTAAAATACAGTCACTCATTGTAACTGTTCCTCCAGCACTTTTATATCCACATAACATAGCGTGCCATACATGTGTTCTATTTTGTTCCCACCATGTTTTTCGAACATCAGAAGAATTATTAGATGAAGCATTATTTTCTTTAAGTAAGTCATCTAATCGTGTTCTTAATTTATCTAAAGGTTGATAATCTACCATATCCATACCTTTAATTATATCTCCATAGTCAGCAAAACTATATTTCATTGCTTGTAATGCTTCATTATTATCATTAGGATATTTCTTTCCTAATAATCTTCCTTGACTATAAGCAGCATCAAGCAAATCCTTTTTAAAATTAATAAGATCGTTATTTTTATAAGTTCTTCCTCTAAGAGGATCTATACATAAATATCTTCTTCTAGGAGGAAGTAACACACCTTTATTCTCACCAGTATTATCCTTTATAAGTATATTATTCCATTCAGAAAGTTTATTTTCATATGTGTTTGTTGAACAATGATGAACACCCTCAAAGCGTTTACATATTTCGTTTTTTGTATTATTACTGGGACATTTATCTAAAGGGTCAGGAATTTCACATTTACAAGCCTTGTCATATCCATTTGGTGTAGTCTCGAAAGCATATATGGGTTTAGAAGAATCATCATTTTTATTAAAATTATAATTAACGCACCTACTTGTTTCATGTATATATTCAGATGCCTTTTCAACTGAGCATTTATTTTCTTTTTTCTTCAACTTCTGTACAAAATTATTAATATCCTCACCTAAAGTTCTATCACTCTCCGCTTTTTTATACAATTCGTTGTATTTTATCGATTGTATATCAAACTGTTCTTTCCATTTATTAATAAAAATCTTATATTCGTCACATTTATTTTTACAGATCTTACATATGTTTCCGTCAGTGTCATCTTTACATGAATTCCCACTTCTACATTTTTCACATTGAACTTTCATTTCATCAAGTTTTTTATTCATTGCTTTACAGAAATATTCGCTCCATTCAGTCATCCAACGTAAAGGTTGAGGTATATAGTCGTCCACAGGGGGATCATCATTATGTCCACATTTATCCTGCATCACAGTTAAACGTTCAAATCCTTCTATTTTACCCGTTTTATAAATTTTTTCTTCTGTTGGTGCAGAACAAGTCAATGCTTTCCATATTGATTCTCTATTAGCATCCCACCAGGCAGAACGAAATGATTGTATATTGTGGTATATATTTGTACCTTTATTTTGTTCTTTCCATTTTTCATATATATTTTTAAAAACCTCATATAATTTTATTTCCACAGGAGGAACATCACCATCAATAAGTAATATATCTCTTCCTCTAACTATATCTGCTAAATCTGCAAAACTATACTTCATAGCATCGCATATTGGATTACGATTACCATAGTTTTTAGATTTTATATTTTTTATTATATCTATACCTTCATTTCGTGCAGCAAGCATAATCATTTTTAGAAGATAGTTACCATCGTTAACTCTTTTAACATATTGTTCATCTAAATTACTTATGCATATATGTTCTCTTCTGGGAGGTATACATACTCCCTTTTTTATTCGATAAGGATTTAAATTTTTGTAACATTTCCATTCAGTATTTACATTAAAACGATTTTCTCCTTTAGTTCCACATGGGTTTTTTTTTTGTCTATTACATCTATTAGTTGAAGAACGTTTATGATGATCGCAACTATTGTCTCTAGAAGATGAATCAGTAATTTCCTTTGTACAATCAAGAGTTAATCCTTTACCCATCAATGTACAATCCACCTTATTTTCATAAGATTCTTGTAAATTTTTTGCTATATTTTCTACACAATTCTTCGGTATTGTTTCAGTACTCTTAGGATTCTTAGTCTTACATTTATTTGTATCTTCCTTTTTTGGGTTAGTATCTGGTACCTTTTGAGATCCTTGTGTTGGTTGAACATTATCTTTCGATGTGGATGAAGACGATGGTTGAGTTCCTCCACCAATACCTCCTCCACTAATCTGTGGGTTCACTGCGGCACTAGGTGTCGATCCAGGGACAACAGTGGCATCAGGGGGTTCAGGTGTGGAATTAGGGAGACTAGACGGGGGATCCTCCTCCTCTTCATCATCGTCATCCACATCAGGATCAGACGAGATAGTAGAAACTGTAAGTGTTCCTCCTCCTGCTATAGGTTCAGTAACGGTTGTAACCTTAGGACTACCAGCACTAGGAGTTTTCGCACCTTTTGCCGGATTATCTTTTTTTGGTTTCTTCACTTTTTTCGTTACCTTTTTCACCTGTGATTTATTCTTCGTTTTGCCTTTACCACCATCTGGTTCACTACTACCAGGATTAAGACTATCAGCAGTGGGCGCCATATTATTGTCACAACCGCATTTCTCTTTATACGCACTAGGTGTTTCATCCAATGATGCGGGCTTATGTGTATCATAATTTTCACTTACGACAGTACCATTACCACCGTGCGAACGTTTTGAGGAAGTTGTTTCCGATTCTTGTTCCATACAATTACATTCACCGTTTGCACAATTTTTTTTTAAAGATTTGTATAAATATTTATACGCTTGTTGAGAATCATTTACTTCAGGAACAGTATTATATGGATCTTTATCTTTATCTTTAAAATATTTTTGGCTTTGTTTATTATATGCGTCTTTCCATTTTTCAACAAATGTTCTATAATCTTGACACGCTTTTTCACAATTTGTTTTGTTTTGTCCACTTTGGCCACATTTATAGTTATCACACTCCGCTTTCAATTTCGTATATTTCTTTTCTTTGTGTTTACAGAAATCTTCTCCCCATTCAGTGAACCAACGTAGAAACTGGTATTCTTTGCCTTCATTACGATCCTTTCCAACGGGGTATTCAATCTCACTAGGTATTGTATCACAATTTTCTAGGTCTTTACCATTACCACGTTTATAGCCGCATTTAATTGCTTCCCAAAAACATTCTATGTTTTTGTCCCAAAATGTTTTTCTTAACTCATGCGTTTCTTTTTTTTGATTTGCTTTTTCTTTTGATGCAATTTTGTCAAATATGGTTTTAAGTTTACTTTCTGTTCCCTCGCTATCTGGTTCTACCATATCGTGGCCTAAAATTATATCTCTTAAATCAAGAAAACTATATTTCATAGCACTACATGGACTGACATGATAAGAATATTTTTCATCGTCATTATTTGTTTCCTTATTTTTGTAGTATTGGCCTAAATTATACCCTTCACCTGCAAATAATTTTATAAGGTGATGTCTCAATTTGTTTTCATCACTATTAACGTCAAGTGTATCAAGTCCTTCAATACAAAGTTTTTGTCTCCTAGGTGGTACATATTCTTGTTGAGATAATCCACGTTGACCCAAATACTTATTTTCTGGTGTTCCATCATCATGTATCCATTTAATCCCAGATGATGTAGTTGCCTCCTTTGCTAATCCTTCGCAATTACTTTGACCTAAAATATCTTTATTTAATTTATCATCATTATATTTTTTGCAACTGCAGTGTTCTTCAACATCATCACCTGGTTGTTTATCTAACAATTCGATATTAGTTTCTACTTCCTTGCATTCGTCTCCACCGGAATTGTTAGATTTATATTCTTCCTTTAAGTATTCCTTTGCTTTTTCTTTTTTATAATATTTTTTGTTACTTGAATTTTTTTGTTGTTGTTTATAATGATTACCTTGACCTTTCCATTGTTTTTCTTTATTTGTCATATAATCTTTATATTCTTTGCACTTATCATGACAGACCTTACACAAGTAATTATTGTTATTTGTATCACATTTTTCTTTCACCTCGTTCGCCAATTTTTGTCGTTTTTCGCAAAAATCTTCGTACCATTCTTCTAACCAGCGTAAAAACTGGGGTTTCTTGTCATTGTCAGGGATGGTTCCACACTTGGTGATGCCCCTACATTGCGTCATCGCTTTCCAGACATTACCTTTTTTTGATACCCACCATTCTTCACGTTTTTTTTTTATTTCTTCTTCAAGTGGAACATATGACGATAATTGTTGTTTATCCTTTTCTTTCTTTACCATTTCTGTAAATGTGTCCTTGAGTCTCAAACGTGCATAGTTCGAGTAAGCTGCATTTTCCATATCTGTACCTTTAATTATATCTCCAAAATCATAAAAACTTCTTTTAATAGCTCTGCAAGCTTTTTGATAATACGTGCTACTTGGAAAATCATTATCAGTATTACTTTTTATATTTGTGTATTCCTTTTTATAATATTCTAATATTAAATTTGCTTCATTTTGGGCATCGACAAGTACATTTTCTAACAAATTATCTTTAGTTGAATACTGAATTATATTTGCTATACATAATTTTTGACGTCTAGGAGGACGATAGACGCCATAAATTTTTTTTCCATTTTCATCTTCTACATGATAAGGACTCCAGTATTTTCCAAATATTTTTTTGTTACAACCAAAATTTGTTTCCGAAATACTACAAGGGTCTGTTGTAGTCTTACTAGTACTATCATCTTTACCCTGTACTCGATTTTTATACTCATCGCTATCACAATTACAATACGATTTATATGTTTTATCTTCAATTTTCATAACTTTTGGATAGTTTATCGATGGACATTTATCTTCCATACAACTAAAATTCAAATATGCTGTAGGAGAAAGCATATCTGCCATATTGTCATAGTCAGTATATTTATTTGAATTTTGGTCATCATTATATTTTTTTTCGAGTTTCTCCCATTCATCTTTCTTTTTTTTTTCTATCCAATTTTTATATTCCTTACATTTTATTCCGCAATTTCCAGGTGGTTTTCCATTAGTACATATATTATTTTGTCCGTTTTTTTCACATTCACTTTTTATTTCTTTTATTTTTTGTTCATATTCCTTATAAAATTCTTCGCTCCATTCAGTGAACCATCGTAAAAATTGAGGTGTACCATCAATATCCGGAGGATTATTTTCGTATTTTTTTAAACACCCCGGAGGATCTGTTGGTGCGGCTCGATCTACTAATACTGTCCATACATATTGTCTATTAGCGTTCCACCACTCTTCTCGTAATTTTGTATAATTTGGTTCACCATTACTGCCATTATATTTAGATTGTTCTTCTATATTTAAATTAGTATATATTTTTTGGAATATAGTCCCTAAATTTGATTCAGTTTTATCGTTCGAAGGAGGGTCGTATATTTTCTTTCCTTTAATAATATCTGCAAGATCACCAAAACTATATTTTACCTTTGAACATAATATTTTTTCGTCCAAGTTATTTTTTTTAAAATTTTTACTTAAATTTTCTCCTTCATATTTTGCAGCAACAAGAACTTCTGTTAACAGTTTTTCAGTACTATCAATATCATCAATATTAGATTGTTGCTTACCTTTATGTGTATTAGTTGTTTCTTTGTTTAAATTACCAACACATAAAATTTGTGTTCGTGGAGGCAGGCATACATTATCTTCCTTTGGATTATATTGATTGTTATTTCTATATTTATCACATTTCCATTCTTTAGCATCTATAGATCGGACTCCACAGGGATTTCCAGAACCCTTTCCAAGATAGGAATCAATATTATAAATTTGTAAAAGCGGTATATTGTTAGTTTTCTTACCGTTTCGCAAACGACCTTTATTACTTTGAAAAAATATACCCTGTTTATATACGGTTCCATCCAATGGACTTTTATCTTTTGGTATACATACAGTCAAAGGCTTGTTTCCATCATTGAATTCTTTAATTTCAACAGTTTTGCCATCACATGTATTACTACTACTACCACTAGTGGCCTGTTTATCGTCACACTCACACTGAGATTTAAATTCACCTGGCGGGTATTCATCTAACGATTGTGGCATATCATCCTTCGTGGTGGTCTTGGACTTTTCTTCCATGCAACTACTTTTTACATCAAGCATTTCTAATGCATTATCTAAATTTTCGTGAGCATTTCTGGACGATTCCACAAAAGGAACATCCTCATATTGAGCTTTATCTCTATCGAATTTTCCTTTTTGTTTTTCATAATCATTCTTCCACTCCCCAATAAATTTTCTATATGCTTCACATTGTTTTCTACATTCCTCACAAACATTACATTTTTCACCAGCACTACTACCTCCATTTACCTTACATTTCATGCACGCTTTATACAAGTCGTACAACTCCTTCAGGTATTTTGTACAAAACTCGTCGCCCCATTCGATGAACCAACGCAAAAACTGAGGAGTCGAATCAGTATAGAGAACATTCAGACCCATTTCAGAATTTAATTTATCAGGGTCATATTTGTAGTTAGTGATTAGTTTTCTTTGCACCTCGTTTTGCGTGTTCTTTTCCTTCACAGTATGTGATAGTGCACAAACCATCCCTTGCCATATATCCAAACCGTTTTGTTCCCACCATTTTTTACGTTCTGCCTCATTAATTGTGCTACCATTTTTAAAAACATTATCTATATTCGTTCGTGCCGTTGTCACATACACATTACTTTTAGGATCCTTTACTGATATATCTGAATTTAAACATAAATCCTTAAAATCCCCAAAGGTGTAGACCATTTGGCGTTTAAATATGGCGGGGATAGTTCCACTATTTAAGAGTTTCTCTGCATTTTGGTTTCCCCCACCGTGTTCAATAAAATATTGCCAATGAAGAAACGTTTCCGCCGCAGCGGTTTGGATAAAAGCTCTACGCAATTGGGTTTCGTCACCAATAGTTTGTGTTAAAAAATGTACACATAACTTTTGTCTTCTAGGTGGCATACACGCTCCAGTATTACCATTTTCTATTAGATGTTGTTTTTGTTCGCAATCCCATCCAGGATATGTGTTTTGTGGATTGTTTTTTTGATCATATTTTAGATTACATTCACCTACTTTAGTGTTTCCATCGTTATTGTCAAGTATTTCTTTCACTATTGCGCATGGATCTTCTCCCTTTTGTTCCGTCGTCTTGACGTTCGGTTCAGGTTCCGCCCCCGATGGGTTTTGTGGTTTAACGTCCCATTTACATTCCGTATCATACTTATATGGTTGTTCTCGAAACGTGCCTTCAGTACCAGTATTTTTTCCGTCCTGCAATTCTTTCTGTCCCGCATCTATACAATACCTATTACCCCCCATTGACGTAACATAGTTCGCAATATTTGAATAATCGGTATTATTTGTGCAAAGGGTACTACCATTTGGATCCTTTAATTTTTTCATAAAATCATCTTGTTCTTTAATTGGATCACTACCAGCAGCACCACCATCATTGTATAATTTTTGGTATTGATCTTTTAGTTTTTCCCATTGAGGTTTCCATGTTTCAACGTGTTTTTTATATACTCCGCACAGTCCTACACACATTTTACATATTTTTTTTTTTTCTTCACTCATATTTTCTTGTTTATTTTTTGCCACATATTTTTTACATGCTCCACAAGAGAAAATCAGCGGCCTATAATTACGTTCCAGTTGTTTGCAATAGCTTTCTGTCCATTCAGTCATCCATCTCAATTTTTGTGGAATATAGTCATCTGGTGGTATATAATTTGAGTCACGACCACATTTAGGATCTTGCCAGCGATATGTACCATCCGTTGTAGGTATATATAAATGAGCTTCGTCCGGGGCAGTACAGGTCATTGCTTCCCATATTTCTTTTCTGTTCGCTTCCCACCAGTCTTCTCTCAATTTTTTATATGGGGGGTTGGAATTTTCGTTATCACTAGCATATTTACCATTGTCGCCTCCATTTTGTTCGTGAATCTTTTTAAATATAGCTTTCAAATTAGTTTCTAGCTTTATCATATCGTCGTTTCTACTCCATATATCTCTTCCTCTAATTATATCTCCAAAATCTGCAAAACTGTACTTCATAGCATTACATATACGGGAAGTATCATCATAAAGTTTATGTGATATGAATTCTCCCTCATATTTTGCTGCTAACAATACATCTGCAAAAAAAGAATCATTAAACTTGTCATCATCAACAGATTTAAGGTGGCCAAGATTACCTTTTGTACCTAAATATTCTAAATTTGATGTACACATATCTAGTCTTCTTGGAGGAAATAATACACCAGTATGGTTTGTATTAACATCTTTATGTGGTTCCCATTTTTTTCCTATATTAAATCTCACTTTTTCGTTTCCACCTTTACCAGTACAAGGACCACTATGTTTACCACCATCTTTACCATCAGCACTAGCATCATATGTACGTTTATCATTCGTATGTTCTTCTTTCTTAAGTTCGCAAATATTTCCGCTAGACATGGTTTTCCCATCTTTAAATTGCGCGTTCTCTATATTTCCTTTCAATTTATCAAAAGCACGAGATTTTGCTTCCTCATATGCTTTTTGTTGTATATCTGTTGCAGTATCAATTACTTTATTCCCAGTACATTTACTAGTGGGAGCACTAGGAGTTTGTGGAGGTGCTACCTGTGTTACCTGGTCACAATTACATGCGGCCTTATAATCTTTAGGTGTTTCATTAAAGGCGTAGTCCTCACTACCACTACTTGCATCCTCGAAATTATGCTGTTTAGAGTATTGACATTGCCCTTTAACACGCATTGATTCTACAAATTCTGCAACTGTTGAATACGCATTGTTATTACCATTATTTCCTTCCTTTAATCTTTTTAAAAAAACGACATTTTCATCATTCGTACCTGTACCAGAACCACTATGGTTTGTTTTAGATATATATTCGGTGTATTTTTCTTCTTGTTTTTTCCATTGTTCTTTCCATTGTTTTACATTTTGTACATATGTTTTACACATACCTGAACACAAGGTACATTCGTTTCCGCCTTTTGTACATTGTCCATTAACACCACCCTTACATTTGTCACAAACACTTTTCACTGATTTATAATCGGCATGCTGTTTTCTGCAATAATTTTCAACCCATTCACTCATCCACCTTAACCTTTGTGGGATATAGTCGTCAAATGGAGTAACATTAACACCATATCCACAATTTGGTTCCACCTTGTATACACCCCCACGACTTGGTCGATCCAAAACCGAGAAAGCATTATAAGTTGCAACATGACATTTCATTGCTTTCCATATTTGGTCTCTATTTGCTGACCACCAGTCGGAACGTAACTCTAAATATGGGGTTTTACTGTTCTTATATTTGTTTAGATTTCCAGGAATTATATCTTTGATTTTTTCAAATATTTTCACCAAATCTTGTTGTAGCTGTTGCATACCACTTTCTTGAGTCCATACATCTCTACCTCTTATAATATCTCCAATATCTGCAAAACTGTTCCGTACAGCACGACAAACAGCAGGATGATCATTTGGGTCGCTGTAATTGTTTTTTATCCATTCTGCTTCTTTATATGCTGTGAGAAGTACATCGCCCAAAAACGAATCATTAGCAAGTTTAGCATTATTATTTGTACCACCTAGAAGTGGGCTTCCAGCATTCGTGTTCAAATTCTCCAAATTTGAGGTACACATGTGACGACGTCTAGGTGGTAATAAAACACCTTGGTGTTTTGGATTTATTTGTGTGTCTTCCTGTTTCCATTCAACTCCTATGTGAAACCTATTTTCATCATTACCTTTGCCATGACATGGTCCTTGTGAAAGGTTAGTATCAACATTGGAATACTTTTCGTCAATGTTGCAAAATGTGTCTTGCAAATTTTTTGCTACAGCACTATTGGTATATTGACCTTTAGATGCATCAGCCTTCAAAGTACTCTTACCTAAATAATCAACACCAGCACGCACATTTTCTTTCTCTTTTGCCTCATGTTGCAACTCTGCGGCGATTCCATATACAGACTTACCATTGGGCTTTGCCATTTTCGTTACTTGTCGTATGATTATATTTGTTATATTTTCGTTCAATTATCATTTTATAAACATATATATTATTTTGTGGAGGAATTTCAATAAATTATATAAAATTTTTATAAATTTATGATCTTCACATATATCTTTCCATTTATCTCTTACATTTGAAATATATTAAATATTTTTCTATTTTGTAAGGTTTTTCCATTTTTATAAATATAATACTAATTTTATATAATTGAGGATTTTAATTGTGGGTTTGTTATATAATGTATTATATATACATATATATTTTTTTGGTAATTATATATATATATATATATATATATTAATTATTATTTCAATAGAAGCTAATATTATTTACATTAATATATAAATATCTAAATAAATATTATTATTATTAATTCTAGTATTAATAATTATACTATCAAGATTTAATTTTTTTTTTTATTTTTTTGAACATCATATAAAAAAAAAAAATTAATAATAATAAAATAAAATAATAAAATAATTGAAAAAATCATATCACTTTTAAAGGAAAACCTATGACAAAAATAAAATAAAAAAAAAAAAATATATACTTATCAAAAAAAAAAAAAAAATCATATATATATAAAATACATATCACACAACATTTAATATAAAATAAATATATAAGTATACATATATTCACAATATATACATTTATGTAAAGGAATGCTTATGACATAAGAATACGTATGATATTAGAATATATATTACAAAAATACAAAATAATTTATACTATTAAAAAATATAAAAAAATACCTACCATTATAATGTATATATAACCTAACTATCCAGCATACATATGTAGTATATATTGTAGATATAATAATTTGTTTCTTTTTTTTCTTTTTTTTTTTTATTTTAAAACACTTATATAAATTAATATATATATATATATAATAATATTTTACTAATGTTATATTCAAAAAAATATATATACATCACATAGGATATATTAATTATATATTTATTTATCAGAGGAAAATAATAAAAAAAAATTAAAAAGTAATATTTATATATATAATAAAATAAAATTTTCAAAAAAAAAAAAAAATTACAAAGTGGAAAAAACGAAAATAAAGAGTATTATTATATTAAAAAAATATATATTCATCTTATTTTTTTCTTTCTTTTCTTTTTATTTATTTCACGTATTTGTTATATTTCCTATATTAATTGTAATTACTATATCTATTATATATCTTGTATTTGTAATAAGAAAATAAATCAAATAATAAAAAATGTAATAAATTATTATATATATATATATATCATACTTCTACTGTTATTTTTCATAAATTATAGACCATATAATTAACATATTAAAATAACCCAATAAAATATTATACCAAAAATTGTTTTAGAAAAATCACTTTACTCCTTATATTTTTAATTTTTTTTTATATCTCATTGTTTTTTTAATTCATTCAATTATTAGAAAATTTTCGTATTCTTAATAGGTAGTTTTTAATTACAAATAGGTAGTTGTATAATATGTATACTATGGTAATATAAATATCATCAATATAACCGTTATAATATGAAATTGCAACCGTCATATAAAGCTTTTCAAACAAATTACATATAGATATGTCCGACACATATATTATAATAGGTTATGTTATTATTATCGTGGTTCTTATTAAAATGTATGTGAATAATTAACAATTATAAATATTATATGAATAACCATATATGAGATTAATGATAGTACCACGAAGTTTTATATATAGGTGTAGACTGTCACTTCTATAAATAAATTATTAGTACAACTGTAAATTGTTTGTTCTATTGTGATAGATTTTTATATATTTTTGTACGATTTTTATTCTTTAAAGAACAGAAAGGAATTTAAATAAACATTTTTCGTTAAAATACATAGTGTATCATTTAATAATATAAATATATGATGTATCATTTATAAAAACATACTGAAAAATAAAATCATAAAGAACGATTATATTTTACACTAAACTCACAAGAAATTCATCGCAACTTTTATAATTAGAATAATATCCATTTTTTTCATATTTAACTATCTTTCATTACCATTAATATAAACACACATAGCTAAGAAAAAAGTATAAACTATTTAAATGTAAAAATCATTCCCATATATATATATATATATATATATATATTATTACTTATATTTATTACTTTAGTATTTATTATTGTAATAATAAGAATAAAAAATATAACTTAGAATATCATGTATATATATGATACAAATAATAATAATAATAATATTAAAAATAATATACTTATTACTTTATAAGTCATATAAAACTAGAACGTATCATTATATAATATATATATATTTATTATATTATGTTCTAATATTGAATAATATATATATATATATATGTAAATAAATATTTTTGTACAAAATTATATTATTATATATTTTGTACAATAATGTTTATTATAATATAACCTCTTTCTTTTTTATTCTTTAATTTAATTTTTATTATTTTTTTAATTTACATTCTATAAATATATAGTCATCTATTAAAAGAAACAACTGAATGGATTTATAATAAATGTTAGTTAAATAAATAAGTAAATATATATATATACAACCATATATATATATATATATATATATATATATATATATATATATATATATTATGATAACCATTATCTGAAGTAAAAACAACAAATTATCCAGCACTTTTTGTATATATATGACATAAAGAGCAGCCAATAAAATACTTGACCATTATACATACAGAAGCATATACACATATATATATTATATTAGTTATACTATGGGCTTTATTTAAATTGTGTATTTTATATTGAACAAATATATTTTTCAAATTACATTTATCCTGAATCAAAATAATAAAAATATGCTTTTGTTTATAAACATTATTATATATATATATATATATATATATATATATATATAATAATTTATGGTTCATATAAACCTATATAATTTTAAAATAGTTTTTATGAAATACATAATAAAAATTGTTTATTTCAGTTTAAAATATGTCTATATATACGTCCTTTTTTAACAAAAAATAATTATTATTAAAAAAAAAATAAAATAAAAATGCCAAAAAAATGTATAAAATTCTAAAACCTTCTAACTATTATATGATATTTATGTTTAATTATAAAACAGTAATTTAATTCATGTAAAATATAAAAATATATATATTATTGTTCATACATATAAAAGGAAAAATAATAATTGATTTTACTTTGTTTTTTTTTACTTCAGTAAATTATATATTTTAAATCATTATTGTAATTGTTATTTATAATAGCGCAGTATATATTTTTAATATATATTTATAAATATATATATAGATATATATTAATTATAAAGAAATACAAATCAAAACTGTATGGAGGTTTTATAAAATATAAACAATATATATATTATATGAAAATGTTTTTTGAAAAAAAATGGAAAATATGATTCATGCTATAAGAATATATTAACAAAGATGAAAAAAAAAAAAAATGAACGAAGTATTATAATCTAACGTCTATAATAATAATATATATATATATATATATATTCCACTATGTATAAATAGGTGCAATTGTTATTATGTATTTAATATAATTTATTTTTTATTATTTTTTTTAATTGTAAAATATAATTTTTTTTCAATACAATATTCTTATGGTTTTAATACGGTTAATATATATATTATGAAAGAACGAAAATATCTTATTTGAATTTATTATTATTATTTTATTTTATATTTAATTTTTATATATACATCTATAAGAAATTGTAAAAAAAAAAAAAAAAAAAAAAAAAAAACCTTTCAAATATATTTTAAAAAAAAAAATAAAATAATAAAAGAAAATAATAAAATAATAAAATAATAAAACAAACCAATAATATATGTTTTAATTATTAATTTTAATTATTATTAATTGTTTTTAAATTGACAAAAATTATTTTTCTAAAAATCTATTGTCTAATTTTATATAATTTAATTTTTTAATTTTTTATTTTCTTTGTTTTTTTATTTATTTATTTGTACCTGCACCGACATTAAAAAGGAACGAAACGATATATATTTTTTTTACATATAATGTTGGAGGCTACGTTTCTGTTTTATTTTGTTTTATGATATGTTATTTTTATTAAATAAATGATCTATTTTTATTAATTAAATTATTTATTTTAATTATTTATTTTATATTATTTATTTTTAATAATTAAATTATTTATTTATTTGTATTATTTGAATTATTTCTTTTTTGTATTAATTAATAAATTAGGAATTATGCAATATTCTGCATTATCAGAAGCGTAAAAGAAAATAAATATGGGAAATTTAACTTATATTTCATTTTTATTATATACATCCGTTCTTCTATTTAGAATTGGTTTATTTTGAAATAGGTGAAATTATAAAAATGATCATAATTGGTATGGTATAAATATGTGAAAATTAAAAAATATGTCTAATAGTAAAAAATATATTATTAAATTATTTATATTTATAATATTTTATATACACAAATATATATATAACATATAATTGTGTACTCCTTTGTGAATACGTTCTTTATTATTATTTTTTTTTTTTGTATTCTGGGTTATATTCTTCTGTACTTTTTTTTTTTTTGAAATATAAATAATAATAATATTTGAGTACGTGTTAATATGTAATTTTGAACTAAAAATTATATACGTGTAAAAATTAATAGTAAAAGATGGTTTCATTTTTTAAAATATTTTTTTTCATCCTAATATTCATTTTATATTTAAATGAAAAGGTACTATGTTCAATAAATGAGAATGAAAATGCAATAGAAAATATAAACGAAATTGAATCTGTTAATCAAACTATAAATGGATATGACAATATCGATCAATTAAAATCCATGATTGGAAATGATGAACTACATAAGAATTTAACTATATTAGAAAAATTAATTTTAGAATCGTTAGAAAAGGATAAATTAAAATATCCTCTCCTTAAACAAGGAACTGAACAGTTTTTAGACATATCAAAATTTAAAAAAAAAGATATTACAGATACTAATGATGAATCTTACGTTATACCTACACTTCAATCGACTTTTGACGATATTGTAAAATACGAACATCTGATGAAAAAACAATTAATAGAAATATATAATTCTGATATTTCAGATATAATTAAAAAAAAAATATTTATTGTAAGAACATTGAAGACAATAAAATTAATGCTTATACCATTAAATTCGTATAAACAAAGTAATGATTTAAAAACTGCACTCGATGAATTAAATAATGTTTTTATATCAAAAGATGTACAAGAGAAAACAAGTAGTCCAATAGGAGACCATCAGACATTTTTTAGTAATCTGTTAACACGTTTTAAAAATATTATATCTGGCGTTCATGATATTGAACAGTCACATGAAATAAAACCCAAAAGAGAATTACTTATATTGGATGATACCAAAATAGATGTAATGGACACGAACGATTTCTTTTTTACGACCAACTCCAATATAAATTTTATGGAAGCCTTAGATGATATAACAAATCAATATGGATTAGGTTTGATTAATCATTTGGGTCCTCATCTAATAGGTACAAATAAAAATATATATAATATATATATATATATATATATATATATATACATTCATATACATACATATTTACATATATATTTTTTTTTCTACAGCTCTGGGACATTTTATGGTATTAAAATTAGCACTTAAAAATTATAACAATTATTTCCAAGCAAAAAGTATAAAATTTTTTAGTTGGCAAAAAATTTTAGAGTTCTCCATGTCTGATCGATTTAAAGTTCTTGACATGATTTGTGACCATGAATCCGTTTACTATTCCGAAAAAAAGAGAAGGAAAACGTACTTGAAAGTTGATCGATCACACACATCCATGGAATGTAATATTTTGGAATATCTAATACATTATTTTAATAAATATCAGCTAGAAATAATAAAAACTACACAAGATACCGATTTTGATTTACATGGTATGATGGAACATAAATATATAAAAGATTATTTCTTTTCATTTATGTGCAATGATCCTAAAGAATGTATTATTTATCATACGAACCAATTTAAAAAAGAAGCAAACGAAGAAAATACTTTTCCTCAAGAAGAACCTAATCGTGAAATAAGTGCATATAATTTATATTTAAATTATTATTATTTCATGAAACGTTACAGTTCCTATGGAACAAAAAAAACCTTATATGTTCATTTATTAAATTTAACAGGACTTTTAAGTAATAAAAAATAAATATATAAATGTATTTGTGTGGGTACATATTTATATGTATATATGTTTTTTTTTTTTTAGATTATGATACGAGAGCGTACGTAACATCTCTCTATTTACCAGGATATTATAACGGTAAATATATATATATATATATATATTTAATGAAACAAACTATATAAATTTCAACATAATTTTTTTTTTTTTTTTTTTTATTTAGCTGTCGAAATGTCTTTTACGGAAGAAAAAGAGTTTTCAACACTCTTTGAAAACTTAATACAATGTAAATAATTATATTATTAAATAATTATATATATGTTTAATAAATATATATATATATTTTTTTCGAATTAATATATATTATTCTTTACTTGATGAAACTATAAAAATATATATATATATTTTATTTTAATAGGTATTGAAAAATGCCATTCTGACGAAACAATACAAAAATCAAAAGATAGTAATTTCCTTAATGATATAACTAAATGTGATTTGTGTAAAGGAGCCTTTTTATACTCAAGCAGTAATAAATAAAACTAAAGGAGACAATATATATACATAAATAAATACATATACGTATATATTTATATATATATATATTTTTTTTTATTAGTGAAATTTGATGAAGTTCCTTCGATGATGCAAAAATTTTATGTATACTTAACTAAAGGGCTCAAAATACAAAAAGTGTCATCACTAATTAGAACGTTAGATATATATCAAGATTACAGTAATTTTTTATCACATGATATTAATTGGTACACTTTCCTATTTTTATTTAGACTTACAAGTTTTAAAGGTAATAAAAATATACATATAAATATATATATATACACACATATATGTACATTTATATATTAATTTATAGATATTGGGAACAAAAATGTTGCTGAAGCAATGTATTTAAATATAAAAGACGAAGATTCATTTAACAGAACGGTAGTGACAAATTATTGGTTCCCCTCCCCTATAAAAAAATATTATACTTTATATGTTAGAAAACGTATTCCAAACAATTTAGTCGATGGTAATAAACAAATATATTTATTATATATATATATATATATATATATATATTTGTAATCACTATATATATATACCCACATATACAATCATATATATATATACATTTTTGCAGAACTGGAAAAATTAATGAAAGTTGGAACATTAGAAAAAATGAAAAAAGCACTCACGTTTATGGTCCATGTCAACTCGTTTCTCCAACTAGATTTTTTCCATCAATTGAATGAACCACCTCTAGGATTACCAAGATCATATCCTTTATCATTAATTCTCGAACATAAATTTAAAGATTGGATGATTAGTTCGCCCGCGGGGTTTTATTTTTCAAATTATCATAATCCATATATAAGAAAAGATTTACATGATAAAGTTTTATCACAGAATTTTGAACCACCTAAAATGAACCAGTGGAACAAAGTTTTGAAATCGTTAATTGAGTGTGCATACGATATGTATTTTGATCAGAGACATGTGAAAAATTTATATAAATATCATAATATTTATAATATAAATAATAAATTAATGTTAATGCGAGACTCCATGGATTTGTACAAAACCCATTTTGACGACGTGTTATTTTTTGCAGATATATTTAATATGAGAAAATATATGACTGCTACCCCAACATACAAGAAAGTTAAAGATCGAGTGTACCATACATTACACAGCATTATGGGAAACTCGGTCAATTTTTATAAATATGGTATTATTTATGGATTTAAAGTAAATAAAGAAATATTAAAAGAAGTGGTAGACGAACTGTTTTCCATCTATAATTTTAACACAGATATATTTTCAGATACTTCGTTCCTGCAAACGGTTTATTTATTATTTAGAAGAATAGAAGAAACGTACAGAACACAACGAAGAGATGACAAGATGGTAAAAAAAAAAATATACATATGTATATATATATATATATCCACCTACATATATGTTTTTTTTGCAGAGTGTGAATAATGTTTTTTTCATGAATGTAGCAAATAATTATTCGAAATTAAACAAAGAAGAACGAGAAATCGAAATCCATAATTCTATGGCATCAAGGTATTATGCTAAAACGATGTTTGCAGCATTTCAAATGTTGTTTTCAACCATGTTAAGCAACAATGTAGATAATCTTGACAAAGCGTATGGATTAAGTGAAAATATCCAGGTAGCAACAAGTACGTCTGCTTTTCTTACATTTGCATATGTATATAACGGAAGTATTATGGATAGTATGACGAACAGTTTGTTGCCACCATATGCTAAAAAACCAATAACACAATTAAAATATGGAAAAACATTCGTTTTCTCCAACTATTTCATGCTAGCATCCAAAATGTACGATATGTTGAATTATAAAAATTTAAGTCTTTTATGTGAATACCAGGCCGTGGCAAGCGCTAATTTCTACTCGTCTAAAAAGGTGGGTCAATTTATTGGTAGAAAATTTTTACCTATAACTACGTTATTTTTAATAAAAAGAATTCAGGGATCAATAGAATGGGCAGGAGGAAAAACATGTCAAGCTGCTGATCATGATTCAGCACATAATGGTGGTTCTAATGCTAATTGTGGTCAAGTAGATCCTTCCCCTCATAATTTCTTCTTTACTGACTTTCTTGCTGCTCAAGCATCCCAATATTTATTTTTTTATTTTTTCACAAATTTATACCTGGATGCAGGCAAATATTTTCCTGGAGGGTTTGGTCCGGCAGTAAAAGAACAAACAAAACATGTGAAAGAACACACGTACGAACGCAAACCTTCCGTTCATAGTTTTAATAGAAATTTTTTCATGGAATTGACGAACGGGTTCATGTACGCTTTTTGCTTTTTCGCAGTGTTTCCTTTATATGCATATTTTGAAAATATTAATTTTTATATTACGAGCAATTTCCGTTTCTTGGATCGATATTATACTGTATTTAATAAATATTTAATAAATTTTGTGAGAACCAAACTTAAAGAATATACAAGTGATATTCTGATAAAATACGAACGTGAAGCATACTTGAGTATGAAAAAATATGGGTATTTAGGTGAAGTTATTGCTTCAAGACTTTCTTCTAAAGATAAAATCATGAATTATTTGCACGAAACTAACGAGGATATCATGAGTAATTTAAGAAGATATGATATGGAAAATGCATTCAAAAACAAAATGGTTACTTATGTGGACGATTTTTCTTTTTTTGACGATTGTGGTAAAGATGAAAAATTTTTAAATGAGAGATGTGATTACTGTCCTGTCGTTGAAGAGGTGGAAGAAACGCAACTACAACAACCATTACTCTCACACACTGATGAGACCACGAATGTATCAAAACAAACTAGCACTTATATAGATATTGAAAAAATTAATGAATCGGAATCTGTAGATAGCGACGACGATGAAAAGGATTTCGATGAACCGGATGATGAATTAATGATAGCACGATTTCACTAGAAAAAAATATATACAATTTTGTACATAATATTAATATTTTTTTAAATTATTTTCCATTTCATTTCTTTATATTTTTTTCTTTATTTTTAATATATAATTATATATGATGATTTAGAATTTGTGTTTTTTTATAATATATGTGTATAACTTTAATTAATTATGTGTTTTGTTTGTTTTTAGGTTTACCTTCTCTTTTTTTTCCTGTTTTTTTTTTTTTTTTTTTTTTTTGGGGTTTGTTTTTCTTAATATTTATTTTTTAATTTTTAGAAAATTTGATTTAATTATTTGTTCGTAAAATAATTTATTTTTTTTTTTTTTTTTTGATAAAAATATTGTTTTAAATTTTATTATAATTTTTCAATATAAATTAATATTTTAATGTAGAATTACTTTTTTTTTTGATAATTAAATTAAAGAAATAAAGAATATAAAATTAATTGAAAGGAAAAAAAAAAAGATCTCCTTTTTGATTTTTATTATTTTTTTTTTTTGGAATATTGAAAATTTATATATTAGTTTTAAATAATATATAATAGTATTTAATATAATAAAAAAAAAAAAAAAAAAAAAATATTAATTCTTTAATGTATATAAGATATATGATATATATATATATATATATATTTTTTTTTTGTGTAAGATTAAAATATATAAACCATACGTATTACACAATCCAATTAATGAAAAAAAAATATATTGAAAGATATAAAATAAACCATAATTATTAAATAAGATTATATAATCAATATTATTTAATTTAGTAAAAATTAAAAAAAAAAAAAAAAAAAATGTGATAACAAACTAAATATATACTATAAATAAAAAATGATTAACAAAACATTTATTTCTACAAAAGGAAGAAAGAAAAAAATATGAAATATTTATTTATTTCCTTATTGTTGTGCTATAATTTAATCATATATATACATTGTGTTTCAAAAAATGCATATAATATAAAAGAGAAAAAAAGTTGGGAATGCATATTCCCCATAAATCATCAAAGTAATAATAACACAAAATCCCTTTTTATGAATAAATATTTCCATAGAAAAAGGAAACATACTAGTACTTTACCATTCATCAAAACGTATGACAATTTAAAAAATAAAAACAAAAATGATATATTAAAAATATCATATTATTCTATAAATAATAATAAAAAAATATATAATAAAATACACACACATATTCTTTTCATGAATAATAACAATAATAATAATAATAAAGAGCATATACAAGATAGTAATACCAATATGTTGTTAAGCATATATAACAAAATATCAGAAGATGGAAAAACCAAAAATAGCCTACTTAGCGATATATCAAAATTATTCAAAATTGTAAAAGAAAGCAAATTATTATTTGTAACTGGATTTTTATTAACAACCTTGTCAGCAATTGTCGATTCATACATTCCAATTTTTTTATCCAAAACTGTATCTTTTGTAATGGAAAAAAGAATTTTTACAATTATTAAAATAAACAAACCAAATTTGTCAGTTGTAAAAGATTTAATAGAATATCTCAAATTTTGTAGTAGTAACCCTTTCCATATGTATGTATTAATATCTGTTATAAGCTTATTATTTTCTTCCTTTCGTTCATATATTTTTAATGTGTGCGCATATGTAAGCACAAATAATTTACAAAAATTTCTTTTCAATGTATTATTACATAAAAATATTAACTATTTTAAGAAAAAAGGAAAAGGAGAATTAATAAGTAGACTTAATATTGATTCAACTGAATTAATTGATATTTTTACAACAAACATAATTGTATTATTTCGAAATATGATAAAAATGGCTTTGTCATTTTATTTCTTATATAAAATTAACGTACATTTATTTATTGTTTCTTTATTTATTGTTTTTATTATTTCAAATATATCCATTTTTTTTTCTAATATATTTCGTAAGCTAGCCAAAGAAGAAAGTAATGTAGTTGCTCAGTCAAATAATATTGTAGAAGAATCAATTTACAATTTTTCACTTATAAGTGCATTTAATACACATAACAAGGAAATAAAAAAATATAATAATTCATTAGACACTATTTATATGTCTAGGATGAAATTAGGGCTATTATATATTATAGAGAAGTTTTTTATACGTATAATAGATATGATGACATTTATATTAACCTTAATTTTAAGTAAACAAACGTTAATGTATAATCTAAATACTGATACAAGAACGATAATTTCGTCTGTTATATATATGCAAAATATAATTGCTCAATCATGTACGATAGAGCAACAATATTCTAGGGTTCAAGAACTTATAGGTAATGCAGAAGATGTTATAAAATTAATAGAAAAGGACAATATGCGCAACAATAATAATAATAATAATAATAATACCAAATTGGTATCTTCCAAATATAATTTCTTTTCTATTCTTTTTAATATAACCGATATGAAAAATTTTATATTTAAACATTCCCTTTTGAAAAAATTTCAAATCATACAAAACAATTCTGATTATGTTTTTAATATAATTAAACCGAATTATCTAAAATTATTTGAAAGGAACTATAACAATTTAATTAAATTATTTTTCAATGAGAAGCATTTTAATCAATGCGATGAGAACCTTTTCAAAAATGTATCAACTGATAATATAAATAATATTGATATGAATGAAAAAAAAGAGGAAACAAATAAAATAAATGATTACCAAAATTTTATAAGTAACAAACAAGTGTATGACAATAAAACAACGGACTATACTTTAAAAAAAAAAAATCAAGATCATTCAATTTATTATAATACACCAAATAATAATGTTCAAATGAAACATGTATCACCTGAACATTCTTTTAATAAATCAGAAAATTTTCAAAATAAATTAAAAAAAAAGATACAAGAACTAAATATGCAAGATGTATACCAATTTATTAAAAATGATCATGAACTTATTATCAAATATAAATTAGATCGAAAATTTATAAAATTCTTAAAGACAAATTATAAAAAAAATATCATATTATTTATCTTAAAATTATATAAAGAAAGTAATAATTCAGTATCAGATGATTTTCTATTCCTTTTTGATAACATTAGTTCATTTAAAAATTTATCAATCAAAGACAAAAAGAGCATCTTAAAAATGAGTAATATAACAAATAAAACAATATATATTATTTTACTTACCTTCCTATTTTATAATTATTCCAAGTTTTATTACAAGAGGCAGAAAAAAAAAAATTTCATAAATTTTATTGAAAAAAAAAATAAAATGTTAAAGAATAATCAGAATGTTGAAAGGCACGAACAGGCATCCAGCACGTATGAGAAATTGTATGAATCATTGGAGGATGAAATAAATATAAACGATGTCTTAAGTGATACTATATGTGATAATATAAATGATAGTATAAGTGACACTATAAGTGATAATATAACAGATAAAACAAATAATAGTATATCTAACAATTCCAATGATATTTCAAACAATTATCAATCTAACCAATATTTATATCCAAACAATATGCCCACTACGACAAATAAAAATGATCAATATAATAACCAAACAGACAATTTAGAATTGAATAACGAATCAGTTAATTTAAATAAAACAAAAAGTAAAATAAAAAAAAAAAAAAGTTTAAACAGTATCTTACCTTATATTATAAAAAACGCTATAAAAGAATTAGAAATTTTAAAATTTATTGATGCAAATTATAAAAGTATAAATGAAAATTTAATATTAGATAATATAAAAGATAATAAAAAGGGAAGTACTTTAATTTTTGAAAATGTAGATTTTTATTTTGCAAAATATCCAAAAAATAAAATTTTATCAAATATTAATTTAAATTTGTCAAATAAATATACATATGGAATATTATGTTATAATGACTCAGGAAAAAATTATCTTGCCAAATTAGCTGCTAGGTTATATAATAAAACATATGGTAATATATTATTAGATGATGAGAATATAGAAAATATATCTAAATATATATTAACCAAAAAAATATCATTAGTAGAAGAACAAAGTTATATTTTTAGTGACAGTATAATCTATAACATGCTTTATTCATATAATTGTATTACAAAAGGAAACAAAAATTTTTATTATTTAAATTATAATTTCAAGTTGAATCAAAATAATATAAATAATTGTGTACACCTTTTTTCTCACGATAATGATATTATAACAAATTATTATAATAATAATATTAATAGTGGTAGTAATATTAATAGTACTATTAGCAGTTGTAGAAATAATGACCAATACGAAAAAATAAAACAGAAAAACAAAAAAATAAAAGTAAAATATAAAATAAAAGAAAATAAGTCATCCACATACAACATAAATAATACAACAAATGACAATGTTCCAGACCAATCATTATATACATTTAAAAATTTTAAAAAAGAATGCTTAATGTGTGGAAGAATTATAGACACAAAATTATTGGAAGAACAAAAAAAAAGTCAAAGTTATAATAAATATAAAGTTCATTTCATAAAAAAATTATATAAAGAAATAATTAAAGTCTCAAAAATTGTATGTTTATATGATGTTATCAATTCTTATCCAGATAAATTTTTTCATAATATTAATGATAAAATTTTATCAGGAGGACAAAAACAAAAAATTTCATTAGCTAGAGCTATTATAAAAAAACCAAAAATACTTATATTAGATGATGCTTTTAGTGCGTTAGATGCAGCAAATGAATTAAAAATATTTTCAAGTATAAAAAATTATTTACCAAATTGTACTATCGTAAATCTCTCTCATAAAATAACCACAGTCAATAAGTGTGATTATATTTATGTTTTAAAAGATGGAAAAATTATAGAACATGGATTACGAACAAAATTGATACAAAATAAAAATAGTGAGTATATTAAAAAATTCAATGAATATTAATCAAATGTAAATATTTTATTTTATAAACCCATAATTACTATATTGTTAATGCAATATGTTATAATGATAATAATTATAATTTATGTTATTTTTTTTTTTTTTTATGTCTTAATATATATACTATATTAATAAATTTTATTGATTAATTATAAAATATTTATGAATTAATTAATATGTGACATTTATTTGTTTTCATGTCTTACCATAATTCAATATATTTATTGTCTTATTAAATAAACATATATATATATATATATATATATTTCTTTTATATTTGTATTTATCAATTTTTTATTGTTCTGTCAAAAACATATACACCTTCATTAATGTCTATATTATTTTTAACCATTTTTGTTAATTACTTATTTTTAAGATTAGTCATTATGATTTTAAAATTTTTTCAATATATTTTGGCTATATTAACTTTTTTTTTTTTTTTTTCTTATTATAAAATTAAAAAAAAAATAAAATAAAATAATCTTCTAAAAATATAAAATTGTGAAAATATCATTATATATAAGATATGATATAATTAATACACAATAACAAAAAAAAAAAAAAAAAAAAAAAAAAAAAAAGAAATATATATATATATATATATATATTATATCACATTGTATAAATTAATTTGTACAAAACTAACGCCCTATATCTAATTTCAAAACAATAATAGACAAATTATACATACATATTTTTAATTATTTTCTTAATTTTCAGTATTCAAGTTATATAACTTTTCCTTCTTTGTATATAATACTGATGACGTTAGAACAAAAAAAGATAACAAAACATATTTTTTAAATTTATAATTTATAATAGGTGTATTAAACAATTTAAAATTAGAATTATCCGCTTTTATATAAGACATTTTATTATTTAGTTTTATATACTTTTCATTATATTTTTGTTTCTTCAATTTTTCTTCCTCTGACAATTTGTAGCTGACTAACTTGGCAACGTATGGTCCAACATTGTCACCATTTTCAACAAATATCTAAAGTAAAAATTAATAGGATATGTATATGTATAAATATATATATATATATGCATATGTTTATATTTATAATATATTTTATTTTCTTTCTATATTTATAACCTTATGTGTATCATCGCAATAGGGAAATTTAGCTGATTGCCAACATCGACAAATTCTTATAACTTTCTCATTTTCATGTTCAGACGGACTGTGTTCAATTAACTAAATGTATATATATATATATATAAAAAAGAAAAAAAAAAAAAAAAAATTTAAATATGTAAAGCATATATAATATATAATATTCAACTTTTTTTTTTTTTAATACATGAGTATATTGAGGAAACTTATTCGTATTAAAGTTTATTTTATTTAAATATTCTAATGGATCCTTCATTACTTATTTATTATAGTTCATTTGAAAATACAAGAGAGGTTAATATTAAGTATAAAATAAATATATACATATCTATTTTATATATTATATTATTTTTTTTTGTAAAAATATTTTCTTAACATGAATTTCATGTAGCCATATAATTTTTCTTAAACATCATTTCTGCTTTAAAAAAATTTTTAAATTCAATTCACAAGAAAAAATAAAATATAAATATATATATATATATATATAAATTTTAAATTAAAAAAAAAAAAAAAAATTCTCAAATTGTTATCAAAAATATTATGTGTTAATAAATATATTGATCATATATATATTATATATATATAATATATTTTTTATTTTTTTTTCGCCCTCACATATCAATAATAAATAAATAAATTCCTTTTTGTATTTTTTATACATTCATATTAATAAGAGCAATAAAATAATATATACTTATATATTTATAATACATATGTTGGAAAACCAAATGTTTATATTATAAAATACCAAATGAACATTATTATAAACACCTTTAACTTAATAAATAATTTCTTACCTTAAAAATTAGCAACATATTTTTTTAAATTACCCTATAAGACACAACAGTGCAAAATATATATTATACATATATGTATATTTTTATACAATGATATAATGACACTTCCTTTTTAGCACAAAAATATTTATGAAACTTCATATATATTTCATATTACAATTAGAAGATAATTATTATTAAAAAGTTTAACAGTATAAAAATCAAGTTAATATATAAAATTTGATTTCAAAAAAGAAAAAGAAATACAAAAATAATTTACTGAAAAAAAAAAAAAAAAAAATACAAAAAGTTACTTTTTATTGTAACTTCTCTTATATAATATCGAAAAAATTCCTTTCGTTTAATACCTTATAGTTTCCAGATATAGATCAAAAAAAAAATAAATAAAATGAATGAATAAATAAAATATATTTATATTTACATATATCCTTGATGTATGTAAAAAAAAAATTCCATTTCATTAAAATTTTCGTTTTTTTCCATTCGATTAGAATCTACCATTTTTTTACATTTTGGTTATTACCATATGAACCATTTATATTCATATTATATGAACTATTATTGTTGTTATTCCTTTTATCGTTGTCATTTTTTGACATGTTTTTATTTTTCTTATTATAAGAAAAATCATTTTTATATATCTCCTTTTCCCCATAATTGTTTTCCTTAAAACCTAAATATTTAGTTGAACCATCAGAATTATACATATATTCATGCCTTTTAAATGACAAATTTTCTGGTAAAACAAAATTATTATCAAGACAAAAATCTACAAATTCTTGAAAAAGGGAATTTAATAATTTCATAATCAAATCTATTGCTTTTTTATATGCATTTAAATTATCAGATGTTATAGATAAATGCATTCTCTCAACTACTGGAGCTTCATTTATTGGTTTCCCTTTTATTTCTATATTTACCATATTATTTGTTTGTTCATTAATATAATTTATATTTGAATTGTTTTTACCTAAAATTTTATTCATTACATCAAATTCATTAGGAAATCCAAAAATATCAATAAGTTCAATTCTGCTCAATCTTTTATTGGCAAAAGAATTATCATTTTGTTCATTTTTATTATTTGATAATTGACCAAAATTATTATTACTATTAATACTATTATTATTGTTATTATTATTATTATTATTGATATTATTTATATTATTAATTCTATTACTCATGTTATCCCTTTTCTTGTTCCCACTATTACTATTTATATTATTATTATTATTATTATTTGTATTTATCAAACTTGATAATTTCTTTAACATATTTACAGTATTCTCATTATTTGAAACAGAATTATCATTTTCTGATGTAACATTTGGATCATTTGCTGAGAAAGGTAAAAACTGTTCAATTACTTTCCCCTCATTTAGTACTATACATCTTATAGTACCAATATCATTAATAGTTAATCCATTTATATCTTTCTTTACTTGTTGTATCATATTTTTATCATTAAATGTTATTTGAGCTGCTGCTTTGTCAGGTATAATCCTTATATCCTGTGCTCCTTTATAATAAGAAAATAATTCTTTTAAATCATTTTCATCAAATAGAAATGCTTTTTGCGGATTATCAATATATAACCCTAATGAATAATTATTATTACTTATATTACTATTATTATTTGATATTTTATTCATGTTATGTTTACCCGAATTAACATGACTCATATAATTCTTATCTCTATTTCTTATAGACATATTATAATTTAGAGTTGTCATCCTATTTCCATCCTTTCCTCCTTTTTGAAATGATTGCTGTTTTGACATGACTTGTTTATTCATTTATTTATATGGTATTCATATAAAAAATATAAAAATTATGATGTCCTTTATTTTATATATATTTTTTTTTTTTTTTTTTACAACATATAATTGTGACACATATAAACATAAACATATATATATATATATATATATATATATATATATATATATATATTTGTATTAGAATTATAAATATATATATGTAGAATATATTTTTTTTTTCCTTTCTTCTTTTTGGACTAAAATTATTTTATTTTACATTCTGGAAAAAATATATTTTTCATATCTTAATCTTTTTCTTTTAAATTTTTAATATACCAATAACATTACACATATACATAAATATTATATATATATATGATATATATGCGATTAATTATTATCCTAAAATATATATTATTTGAATTATTTATACTTTTAAATATTATATTATAACACAAATCAAATAAATGACTTAATAAATGTAAGTAGATATATTTATGTTCTATACAAATGTTAAATTAATAATTAAAAAAAAAAAAGGACAGCGAAAAAAAAAAATTTATAATAATAATAAAATAAAATACTTATAAAATATCCACTTTAATAATATTATAATACAATCGCTTCAATTTTCCTTTCACATTAATTGAAATATATTAATGATATAACTGTTCATATAATAATTATCATAATGTTATTATAAAATGCAACATCATTTTATTATATCATGAAAATAGTTTTGTTAATATTCTATATTTCTTTAACAGTTATTTCATTTTCATATATATAAAATGTATGTGCATATTTATATATATAATTTATTCTTAATCTATCAACTTATATTCTTGAAACATAATTTTTTTCGTTGTTAGTTTTATAGATTTTATTTCATACATATACATAAAAAGATATACGAAAAGGAAAGCTATATATTCTTATATAATTAAAAAGGAATCTATGGAATTATATATATATATATAATATTATGACAAAAAAGAATTAAAAAAAGTATAATATATATAAAAAATAGAAAAAAAACAAAAAAAACCTTATAACTATTATCATATAAATAAACATATTATTATATTTATAAAATAATTTTCATAAATATTTTTCTTCATTAAATATTATAATAATGTAATATATTCATAAAAAGTAAGCTTTAAAATAAGGATATAATAATTTCTATTTTTTGAAAATCTTATAAAATATATAAATCACATAAATGTTAGAAAAATTCCCAAATTGTGAGTAAATTATATATATATAATATATATTAAGAAAAAAACATTAAATTTAAAATAACTATTTATTATATTTAAAAAACATGAAAAAGAAAAAAATTAAAATAAATCAAATTATATATATATATATATATATACAAAAATATTTATAATTATATATAGGTAATATGAAAAAATTGTAGAAAAAAAATATATATATAAAATAAAATTTTAAAAAATAAAATAAAATAAAAATGGTTAAGGGGAAAAAATATAGGAATTATTTTTATAAATATATAAAATTTATATAAAATTATAATATTTATATAATATTATATTTATATAATATTCAATATTTCAATATAATATTAATATGTTTAACTACATGCATAAATATATGCATAAAATAATATATAATAGTATATATTATAAATTACCCTTATTTATATAATAATATATATTTATATATATTTTTTATATATTTTTGAAAAACTGTCATATAAAATTTTAAATGATTTCTTAAAGGAATATAAATATTATATTATAATTACAGAAATAAATAAATAAATAAATAAATAAATAAATAAATATTATATATATATATATTATTAGTAATAATTAAAATATCATATATTTATAAATAAGTATGGTATCTCTATATATATTGTTCCTATACCTTTTATAAATAAATTAAAAAATTTTTATTACATTTTTCAAACATAATTCAAATGAAACATTTTATAAAAATATGTACATGTAGTAATCCACGCATTTTTAAAATTAAGTCTCAAATCGAAAACATATATGATACATGTGTCCTAAATATATATATATATATATATATATATATACATCCACATTTGTGTTGTTTATCTTTAAGTAGAATATAATAAAATTGATCATTCAAATTAAATAAATATATATGTCTTTATTTTTTCTAAATAAAAAAATTTTACATTTTATATTATGAAAAAAAAGAAAAAAAAAAAAACAGAAAGAAACTTGTCAATATATATGAAAATAGGCAAATATAATATGTATTAAAATGTTTATAATATATATATATAAATGTGTATGAATTTATATATGAATATTATTAAAATTAGGTAAAATAATAAATATTCCTATTCTTTTTTATTTCATATTATTATACACATATACAACAAATCGACCAAAATGTTTATATATATATATATATATATATATATTTATATTTGCAGATACTTTTTTTTTTTTTTTTCTTCTTTCATTTATCTTGATTTTTATGTGGGACGCACGTAAAAATATATTATTTAAAAAAAAAATTATAATAATATATGTAAAATATAATAACCAAAATGTTTAAAAATTAATATATTCAATGTTATTTCATGTAAGTAAAAAAATATATATATATATATATATATATATAATAAAAAAATAAAATAATGTTTATGTATTTTATACTTGTAAAATAAAAATGTTAATGAAAAAAATAAAATGAAAATACAATATTATTTTTATTATTATTCAACATTTATACATTCATCATCAACATCTATAGCTGAAAAGCTTGGGACATCTTCCTTCATTAATCCTCTTAACTACAAATGAAAAAAGAAATATACAAATAAATATATAATATATATATATATATATATATATATATATATATATATATATATATTTATTTATATATAATTTATTCATATTATTACCTTTATAAGTTTATTATCTTCTGCCATTTTTGCTCTCTGTAATGCTTCTTGCCTATCGGCTTCATAAAGTTCATCTTGATTTGTTGCGAATTCCTAAGAAAAAAATAAGAATATATTATATACGTGCAATAAAAACACATCCAAATATTTACAAATATATATATATATATATATATATATATATATATATATATTTTATATATACCTTTAGGGATATTAACAAATCTCGAACGAAGGATCTAAATGCTGATGGAGACTCTACACAAAAATTAAACATATCGACAGAGAAGGTCTCTATTTGTTTTTGATTTAAATTTTCAAATGATTGAGTTAAAAAGTTTTGTACATGTTTTATTATATGTGGTTTTGTTATTTCTACTTCTGGTATATTTACTACTTCAAATTCTAACAATCGTAATAAATTCATTAAAATTATGGTTTGATAATGGAATCCTGATTTATGAAAAGAATCTGTCAATGTTTTTAGTATTTCATTTAATATAATATAATAAAATGCTTTACAAAATTCTTCTAGATATTCCTTTTTCTTTATAATAATATTATGAAGAAATTGTTGTGTTATTCTTAAACCATGATCAGCAACTGATGGATGTTCATGTTTTATAGCCCATAATAAAGATTGAATAAATGTATTAAATATTTCTGAATCTAATGTAAATAAATAATCAAAACAATGTCTTACACATGCATCTAAGAAGTTATAAAACTTTTCACGATGTTCTGGATATGAGGAGAAATCATTTTTTATCATATCTATTGTTGGTAATAATACATAATTTAATACTGTTGGTAAGATGGGACATGTTACATTTTCGATTTTTTTAAAAACTGTTGATAATAATGAAAATACTTCTGCATCTTTGATATGTGGATTACTATCTCTATAATCAACCAAAATGGTTTCTAATAATACATTTAATATATTACTAGTCATCTGGAAATTTATTTGTTTTGCTTCTTCAATTGTTGGTAAATGGATTTCCATAGTTTCATCAATTTCATTTTTTAATTTTTTTTGCTCTCTTTTTAACAATTCCTTTTCTAAATCTTGTATATTATAACAACTTCTTTCTATAGTAGTTTCAATTAAATGTAAGAATTCTCTTTTCATTAAAAATAAATTTCTAAATTGTGCATGTCTAATTCTTTTGGTACCATTTGCTTCAACTTCTAAATTAATGAATTTACTATAAAGTTGATATATTTTCAAGAAGTCTAGAAAAACTAAAGCTAATTGTTCATAATAAAAATATGATAATGCATATGCTAATCTACAATTTACTCTAACAAATGTAATTATCAATTTGGAATTTTCATAAGTACATAAATGTTCTAAATTTTTCATATCATCATTATTAATATTAATATTATTGTTATTATTAATATTATTATTTAAAGAATTTGTATTATTCATATCTTTTATAGCACCATTATTATTTGCATATACTAATGAATTCCATAAATTCATTAATTTACTCATTAACACTTTTATACTCTCTTGTTTTTCTTCATAAGGGAAACATGAAATAACATGAGCTATAGCTTCATATAATAAAAGATTCAATTTTTCTGGTAACTTATGCATAATATTATTATGGAATTTAATAAATGTACTAAAAAAAGATTCATTATTATCATTATTATGATTATTTTTAGCTATAACATTTTTACATTGTTTACATATTTTTAAAATGGTCTCAGCTGCCATATCTTGTACCTTTTCATTTTCAGCAAATTCAAATAATTTTTTCATAACAGTTTTTAGAAATCTCCAATGAAGTTTTAAAAATCTATGATATTGACTAACAATGTACATAACACATGAAGCTAAAATAGCTCTATTTTCTTCACCATTTTTAACTTCAATCATATGTAAATATATTCTCAAAATGTACATTAAAAAGTCTTGTTCTTTTTTTAAAGTCATACACATAGATATAGAACCAACAGCATAACTAATTCTATTCGTTTTTGTACTATTCCATACTTCATTCTTATTCGTATTTTTTAACGATTTCTCTGATTCCTTATTTAATAACTCAACAATTAATTCCATCGTTTTCTCAGAACCTAAATAAGTTAAATAAACCAATGTTGTTTTCATAGTATTATATAAAGAAATTTCAGTTGTATCTGGTTCAAAATCTCGAACAACTTCTCCAGTCTCATTATCATAAGAAATATAAATTTCTTGTGGTTTGGCCATTTTTTCAATAACAGTCTTTCTAATATCGTTTAATATAAATTCATATAATTTTATACGTGGACACATTTTCTTAATATCTGATGGAGTTAAATCAATTTTGTCTAGAATAGAAGAATATTCATTAATATTAATAACAATATTTGAATTAATATTACTACTATTCATATTATTACTATTATTATTATTATTATTGTTGTTGTTTAAAAGATTGATATCATTATTCATGGTTACAAAACTATATGATTTCCTATTTGTTAAAGAAGATGATTCTAAATTAATATTTGTTGTTAATGTATTTTTCATATCAAGAGATGAAGAATTCATATCATTTTTATTTTTAAAATTATGTTCTTGTTCTAAACGAGTTATTAATTCTCTAATTAATTGTTCTGTAAAAATATTATAATAATCAATTATTATTAAAAACACTTCTTCCATATTACTATTAGCTAACATATTTAAAAATTTGAATACAATATTTAGGTCATTAGAATTATTATTTTTTTCAACAATCTTTTCTCGATAATTTTTTAAAAAGCTAGTTATACATATACTTAATTGTAAAAAATATTGTTCCCAAAATATTTTTAATTCTGGTGGGATATTTTTCATTTCATTTGCATTTGGTAATAATTTTATTTTACTAACTAATTTGGTCCATAAATTTGTAAATACATTATCAAAATATAGGATATTTTTTTCATCTATTTTTAACATAACTATTTCTTGTATACATTTAACACATTCTATTTTATATGATATATCATCCCAAAAATGATCAAACAATAAATCTATTATTTGAATATTATTATCATTAAATTTATATTTATCAAATATATATGTTAAAGGAATCCATTTAAAAAAATTAGATAAACAATGTAATGTCTGTTTAATCAAAGATGTATTAGTACTCCTTTTATTATATACATTTGCTTCTAATATATATAAACATAAATTATAAACTTCTTGAAATTGACTAGCATATTCATTTCTCAATTTCTCTTTCTTCTTTTTTACTAAGGTCTCATTACCAAATTCAAATACTTCTTCACTTAACATATTTAATAATTTCATATTATTCTCACATACATTTTGATTTAATTTTGCTGAATTTACTATATCAGGAATAAAACTAGACCAAGAATCAGGCCATTCTTGCTTAACAATCTGAATTAAGGTCTCATCTAACTTGTTCAATAAATGTCTATCTACACCAACAGTAGTACCTTCAGTTGATAACGTAATAGTATAACAAGCTATAAAATTCTTCATACCTTCTTTTTCTTCTGAAGGTAATATATTCCATCGATTATTTATACATTCTTCTAATATTTGTAAACCATAAAATTTTGTATTCACATTCTCACTATGTTCTAATATTATTGATACAGATCTCCATGATGTATCTAACATCTTAAATTGATTTAACAAATTCTGAGCAAAATCTCTTCTATTCTTATCTTTAGTATCTAATAAAGCTTCCACCACATTGTCTAACAATTTCAATTTTTCAGCATCAAACGCTTGGTTTTTATCTAACAAAGAGAGGGGATTGAAAGGTTCATTTTCCATTTTTATAATAAAAAAATATAACTATAATAAGCCGCTATTTGGCTATATATACATATATAAATATATATATATGTTAAAAATAAAACAAAAAAAAAAAATAAAATAAAATATATATGTGTATATATTAAGTATGATTATAGCATATATTTATATATGTTTATAATCCCCTTATGAAATTGATTATATATATATATATATATATATATATATATATATATATATATATATATATATATATGTATGTGTTTATATTATTATTCTTTTCTATTTTTTAATATTTTTCACTTTCGTAATTTCTTATTCTTTTAATTTTGATATGAAAATATATATATATATAATACACACATAAATGAATATATATATATATATATATAATACTTTATAATTAATAAGAATGGTTTCTTATTGTTCATATTTTTCATATACACAAATTAAGTGAAAATTATTTCTTATAATTTTTTATTATTTTATTTTTTTTTTTTTTTTAGTTACTATTTATTCTTATTCATATAATATGTATAAAACATTTATTTATTAAAAGTTTCAATACAAAATTGTCAAAAAATAAAAAATATATTTATATATATATATATATACTTTTCTTTTTTTGGTTCTTTTATGTATTTATATATATATATAATATATATCATTAAAAATTATACACATATTTATATTTTTCTTATTTCATATTCTTAATAATAATATTTAAACTTATATTTTTATATCATATATTATACACATATTATATGTATTCTTTTCTATTCTTATTCACATTTATTTTTATATTATTTAATAACTATTCAAAAATATATATATATTATATATAATATATAAATGTATATATATACACATATATAAATATATAAATACTTTTATTTTAATATATAACTTTAATAATTTATTAAGTATTTTATAAATATGTATATAAAACCAAAGGAATATGAAAATTAAAACATAATATTTTTCTTTATCTTTTTTTTTTTGATTTTTCATTTATTCCTTCTTATTATTATTATTATTTTTTTTTTATTATTATTAACTCATTTATAATTCAAAAATGAATATATTATTAAATAAATCATTTATATGGATCGTCATAATATATTTATAATATATATATATATATATTATATATATTTTTTATTAATAAAGTACTATAGAAAAAAAAAAAAAAAAAAAGGCAATTTAAACAAGAAAATATTAAAAAAAAAAAAATAATTAAAATAATAATAAAATAAAAATAATTATAAAACGTATTATATATATATATGTATATATAATATAATAATAATACTTTTCATATATATTCTTTTTATAAATAAAATTATATTTTTTTTTATTACTCTTCACATTATTTTTAATATATGTATTATTTTTATCTTATCATTATATTATTGGGCAAAATTTAAAATATATTATATTATAATATAATGATATGATAAAATAATATTTTTATAATATTATAAGATCATTATTTAAGAAATAAAAATAAGAGCATTATAATACGTAGAATAAAATTTAACTTTAATAAAAAATAAAATAAACGTACATTTATATATATAAAAATATATGTATATTATATATATTATATTTATTTTAAGTGTAAAAGCACGTACATATAATATATATATGTAAGTTAATATAATAATATTTAAACTTACATATTCTTCTGTTATTATATTTTTAAAAAGTTATATTTGTATTTATATGGAAAAAAAGTATTATTCTTCTTCCTTTTTCTTTAAAGATATATTAATATTTCTTATAAAAAAATAAAAATATATATTTTCTTAATAGTATAATAAAGCATAATTTGTATACATAATTTTTTATTTCTGGTTTAATTTTTTTTCTTAAGCAAAAAAAAAATATCATTTCTTTTTTTTTTTTTTTTATATATATATGAAGAAAAAAAAATAAGAATTATAATAAAATAAAAAAAAAAATACGTGTATCGCACAAGAATATTAAACCAATACTTAAAAAAAAAAAAAAAAAAAGAGAGATTTTTACCTTTACAATAATAAATTAAAAAGATAATAAAAAATTTTAATTTTTTTAAATAATAAACATGATAGATTAAATTCTTAAAAATAATAATATGTACATGAATTTATATATTCATATATATATATATATATATATATAATCATCATATAAGCATATATGTGTATGAAATAAAATAAGTATATTTATTAAAGGTAAAAATATGTACATGTAATATATGGAACTAATATTATTAAGAGGGATATATACAAATTATAAGGAAAAAAAAAAAAATAAAACATCACAAGTGTATATAAGAATACAAAGTGGTTCAAAATATATAATACTTATATACATTTTAAAATATTTAAAAATAAAAAATATAAACAATAAATAAATAAGTAGTCTTGTCCAATTTTAATGAGAATCTGTTTTATAATAATACATAGGCACCATAAGATATCAATATATATATATTATGTATGTATTTATTTATTTATTTATTTAAAATAATAAAAATGTTCGTATTAGCTTAATTCAATTTCATATCTTTATTTTATTTTTTTTTTTTTCTCAATATCATTTACCAATAATATATATATGGGCGTAATATAGAAATTCTTTTATCCTCTTATTTAATAAAAATATAAACTAATATATATATATATATATATATTATACTGAAAAATGTTTTATATCTCATTTCATAAATGAAAATTTTTTATATTTTAACAAAAAATTTTCCATACAATATAACATTTTTTATTTAACATCGCTTGAACACATTCATAATATTTACTTCTAGATAACACCACTATAATTAATTTTTAAAAAAAATAATCCTTTAATTTAATAATTTAATATATTTTTTCCTTTAACATAATGAAGTCACAAGTTTTAAAAAAATTGAAAAAAGAAGCATACGAAAAAGATAAATAAAAACAAAAGTAAATAAATTAATAAATAAAATATATATAAATAAATAAATAAAATATATAAATAAAATAAATAAAAAAGAAAAAAAAAAAAAAAAAAAAAAAATTAAAACAATAAAAACAAAAAACAAATATAGCACAATTATGTAAATATATAAATATATATGTATATATATATATATATATATATTTTTTTTATTATGTTCCTTTAATAGTCTGTGTCGTCCTCCAAAAGCAAACCACAGTCATTAAAAGTTTTCAAAAAAATGTCACTTGTAATACTTTTATCATCCGAGGCCTCTGATGCCATATCAATAATCATTAATAAATTTTTGATCGCTATATTCTTAATTAGATTAGATGATATTACCCTTTCTATTTCGTTATTTGGAAAATCATGATATGTTTGATTTCTATGTTGTAAAACATTTTTAATTGAAGAAGCTGTAGATAATAATGGAACGTGTATGTTAACAAAAAAATTTTTGGTTAAACCGACATCTTTCATAAATTGATATTCTGATGTAGTACAGATAATTAAAATTTTTTGATTCTCTTTTTTTGGTTTCTTTTTTATTAAGACCATGATAGCTTGTAAAATAGAATTACTAAAACGTGGTCCAATACGAGTATAATCAATTAACCTTTCAATATTATCAAGAATAACTAGAGATAAAGGTGTTTTATATGCATCTTCAAATATTTTATTTATATAATTTATTCTACCAATTTCTGAATAACCTATTAAATTTTCTGGTGTTATAAATTTAGTAAAATGAAAATTTGCGCATTTAGCTATATAAGCAGAAATAGTTGTTTTTCCTGATCCATTTTCACCATATAATAATATACTCATTAATTTTGTATTTTCATTATCTACTATTTGTTTAATTAATAATTTACATGTATTCTCTATATTCTCATATTCTTTTCCATAATTTATTATTCCATTACATAATAAACTACCTATAATATCTTCTTCAGCTCCAAATGCAGGTTTAGTTTCTTTCAATGCTTTCATAAAATCATTTTTTGTTATCATTATATCATCTGCATTTATAGGCTTTGTTAAATCATTAAAATTAATATGCCTTTCAAAAGCATACGAAACTGTATTTCGTACTAACCCTTCAATTTCTGCTCCAGAAAAGTTAGGTGTTTTTTCTGCTAATTCTAATATATTTACATCTGAACTTAATTTATTACTCATTCTCATATTTTTTGTATGAATATTTAATATTTGAATTCTCCCTTCTTTATTTGGTAACGATATTTCTATATGTAACTCAAATCTTCCAGGACGAAGCAAAGCTTCATCTATTAAATCTATTCTATTTGTCATTCCAATTAATAAGATATTATTTAAACTATTTACTCCATCAATTTTAGATAATAATTGATTTACTACACTATCATTTACCCCAGTACTACTTGAACCTGCATTTCCTCTTTGTCTACATATAGCATCAATTTCATCTAATATTATTATATGTAATAATGAATTCTCACCACTTTGTTTATATTCCATTTCTGCATCTTTAAATAAATTACGAATATTTTCTTCTGATTGTCCAACATATTTATTTAATATTTCTGGACCATTAATTATTTTCGGTTCTCGTGCATTCAATGTCTTCCCTATTTGTCTAGCTATTAACGTTTTACCAGTACCAGGAGGACCATATAATATCATACCTTTTACATGCTTTATACCTAATTGTTTTATAATATAATTTGGATATATCCTACTAGCAAATGTTCTTCTAAATATTGTTTTAAATTCTTCATCTAATGCTCCTATACCTAATTCTTCAAAATTGAAATTATTTTTTATAATATTTTGTTTTAATACTTTCTTTGATTCAATACATAATTTCCCTCCATCATTAATACTTGTAAATATACATTCCGTGTTTTCAAATAATATACCTCTTTCATATCTATTATAAGAAATATTTTGATTATCTGAATTATTATATCCCGTACTCCATTTATTAAAATAAGTGCTAAAACCTGAAGCATTTCTATTACTACTATTATTATTACTATAATTATTATTACTATAATTATGATTACTATTATTATTTAATCTCTTTATCTCATCAAAATCAGCTGTCTTTAAATCTTTTACTATACATTTTAATAATATATCATTATATTTTAAAGCTAATATTTGACCTTTAGTTAATATATGATTAAGAAAATATTTTTTAAAAACTTCTTCCAATTTCTCATCTTGCATTTCAATTAAACGATCAGGTTTAACAAATAAATTTACTTCTAAATCGATGGAATCAATAGGTATAAAATTAATAAGATCATTTTTATTTTCTTTATCTAATATATTTATTTCTACTAATTCTTTTAATTGTATTCTTGAAAATTCCCTCTGACAAGTATTTAAAGCAATTTCTTCTCTCCCTATATTCGCATCACCTTTTAATATTAAAACCATATTACCTACTTCACTATATACATCATTACTTTTCACGCTCTTTTTTAAATTATTATATAATCCGATATTAATAAACCCACAATTCGTTAAGGCCAATTCTTGTGATTGTAACTTACAACAATGTAAATTAGTTCTCATCATTTATTATATATTATTTGCTTGGAAAAAAAAAAAAAAAAAAAAAAAATACATACATATATACATATATATATACAAATAAACAGATTATTTCTTAAATAATTTTATTCTTCAAATATCACTAAATATATATATATTAATAGCTTTTAACTCTTAAATTATAAAATATATTTTTACATAATATTTACAAAAAAAATAAATAATAAATTAAAAATTTTTATATATATTATAATATTACTGAAATACAATATTTTATTCATATTAAAAATTATATAAATATATTTATATATATATTATATATATGTACCAAATAGTTACCTATATTTTTTATAAAAAAAAAAAAAAAAAGAAACATGTTCAAAAACATGTTCACATATATTTATAATTTTGATATTTTAAACTTTTTTACTTATTTATATAATATAATCCATAATTTGTTTAGCTCATCAAATATTTCAAATCATATTATTATGTATACACTTAATTTCTCTTTATATAAATAAAATATAATAAAAATATAACTTGTAATATTTACATTTCATATTTTAAGACGTGTCAATTTTAATAATTTTAAAAGGTATTTTTATTTATACAATATAAAATCAATATATTTAATGAAAAATAATTATTATATGTTTACTTTTTATTTTCAAATATTTATAATAAAATCATTGTAAAAAAATAAAAAGAATAAATCATACATATGAAATATAAGATTTTTATAAATATCAATAAAAATCACAAAAAAAAAAAAAAAATAAATAAATAAAATAAATAAATATATATATATATATATATATATATAAAGCAAAAAATTGAAAAAGAGAATTTTATTTAGTATTATTCTTAAAGCTTATAATTATAATATATACATTTCTTTGCATACATAAAGTTCTAAAATATATATATAATATAATGTAACATTTTGATTTTTTTTTTTTTTTTTTTTTTTTTAATTTATATATAAAAATCATTTTCCATATATATTTTACTCATGTGTCTTTTTCTTTAATATGATATTACATTTATTTATACATCATTAAAAAATTTTTTTTTTTTAAAAAAAATGTTATATTTAATAAACATATATTATTTTTATCCAAACATATCATAAATATTCTGAAGAGGAAGATGTTTTTCTTTCCTTCAAGTATTTAATAATTTTCATTTCTTTGGGACTCATAATATCTAAATAAACCGAATAATTATTAATTATATCATTTATATTATAAGGTATTAAACCTGAGCCTGTAACAAAAGTATTGACCTGTTTAAGTAAATCATAGTCAATAAACCAATGAGGTAAATATATGATAAGTTTCATATTATCAATTAATTTTACATATGCTGTTAATATATGTGTAAATGATTCATTTATTGGAATTAATTTAACATTATTCCTTTTTAAATCTTCCATTTTTATTATTGAATTTACATTTTCAAAATTATTATTTATATCTAATTTATCGATATGATAAATTATCTCTTCATTCTTTTCATTAATATTACTGGATATATTATCTTTTTTTACATTGTTTGAATTATCATTACATAAACATATTATATTATTAAAGAAATATTTAAACGCTATAAAATCTTCATTATCAGAAAATTCAGAAGAATCATTTTTGAATTGGAAATTACTTAGTTTTATATTCTTTAAATCGAATAACACACATGAATATATGCAATTCTTTTTATTTACCTTATCATCTTCATAATATGTATTATTTATCCTTTCACCATTATTATATGGATTATCCATATTATTATTATGATGGTTCGTCTTATTATTTTCATCTTTCCTATTATTATTATGATAATCATCCATGTTATTACTCGTAACGATCTTCTCATTGTTGTTATTTTCTGCAGAGTTATCTTTCTTATTTAAATTTTTTTTTATATCATCCTCATTACTCAAATATGGTACATCAATATGTAATGTTCTATCACCCATATCATTTATTATATTTAATGGAATACTCTTCAAGGTACTTTCTAGAGGCATTAAATCATGTATTACATCATTAGTCAGTGGTGGTAGTAAACTCTTTTCTTCTCCTTCACATTTTAACTTTTGGTCATCCTCAAGAATTTGTTTATCCCCATCCATATTTTTTATCTCTTGTTCAATATTTTCATCTAAAGAAGAAAAATTAAAACTTCTAACATAACTTTCGTGTTTAAAAAAAAAGTCATTCAATCCGTCATAAAAAGAATAACTATGTATATAAAAGATTATTTCTTTAAATTTATAAAAGAAGTAGGAAAAAAATCTATAAGCTCTTAGATTTTTTGGTAAAATAGAAGCACTTTTATCTTTATATTTTTTTTTGTCCATATCATTATAAGATAAAAATTTCTTATAACTAACATAATTTATAACCCTAACACAATTCCTATCAAAAAAATGAGACATCTTACTAATATAATAATCATATTTTTCAATATTTTTATAATTTGATTCATTAAATTGATATATATCATTTCGATTCTTATCATTATAATAATAATTATTATTATTATTAATATTATTATTATTATTGTTATATTCAATATGTCCTATTTTGTTATTATAGCACACATTTTCATTTAATGTACCTCTACTGTTACCTTCATATCTATCAACATTTGAAGAAAACATAACATTATCATCAAACTTTAAGTGTTTCGCTTTATGCATATAATCCATTAATGAACATGGATTACTTCTTCTATTATTACCATTATTATTATTAAAACTTGGGCATGAACCAATAGGAGCTCTATTATATGTATGATTAATAATATTAGACTTAGTATGATTATTTAAAAACATATTTTTTGAATAATTACATATATTATTATCATAATACAAATTACTATTATTATTACTACTACTATTATAACTCTTCTTATAATAATCTCCAGAACTTTTATAACTACCATAATATGTATTAATCATATTATTATTATTATTGTTACTATTCATATCATTCATTGTATTTCCATAATTTTCATAATTATCATAATTATCATAATTTCCATAAGATTTATATCCACGCATATTATAATTATAACCATCCTTTTGATGCACACCTGATAAATTATATGAATTATATGTAGATGATGAAGCATATGAAGAAACGTTAGAAAGCCTTCTTTTTCTTTCTTTTTCTTTTCCTTTTTCTTCCTCATTTTGAAAAGACATAGAAAAATTATAAAATATAAAATGACTTTCATCTAATTTACTATATTCACTTATAATATTAAATATGGAAAATTTTTTAGAAATAACATTTACCTTCTTATTATTCAAATTTAAAATACTATAAAATGTATTCTCTTTATCTTCGTCTCTTATTAAAAGTAAATCATTAAACATATACGAATGAAAACTTTGTTTACTCATATTTCTTTTCAATGTCTTAGGAATTTTTAATGAATCAATTTGTATAACAAAATTACATTTACTTAAATAAATATTTAAATTTAATAAAAATAATCCAATATTTTTTATCCAACCAAATGTATTAATAACTATAGGAAAACAAAATTTCCCACTCTTTTTCTTCTTATTCTTTTTTTCTTCTTTCTTTTTTAAATATACAAAATATAAATAATAATATAAATATTCTAAGCATTTAATAAAATAATTCACATTTTCATTTATAGAACAGCTTCCAAAAAATATTTTTTTTATACATTTATATTTACTTTTATCAACATAAAAAAAATTATAATTATTTATAGGACACTTAATTTTATATATAGATAAAAAACCACTTAATCCTATAATTGGTTGACCTACATCAATATCAATTAATATAACACCTTTATAATAATTTAATAAATTATTGATAAAATTTATAACGAAAAAACTTTTTCCTTTCCCTTTATCACCTATAATTGATATACTAAATGTATTCCATAAACTAAATATTGAATCATCTTTCTTAACATTATCATTTTCTTTTGTTTCAACAAAATTATGATTCTCATCTATTTCATATTTGCATTCTTCAACAGATGATATTTCAAAAATATTTTCTTTACCTTTATTTATTTTAAAATTATTCCACCATTTATCCTTATCTAATTTAGAGCTTTCATTTTGAACACCCAAAATTTCCACTTTATCTTCATTCATATATTTTTTTGTATCATTACTTAAATTAGTTCGAGTTTCACAATTTCCAGGATCACACATTCTAACAACACCATCTTTATCAATATGATAATTAACATCTTTTGAAATTGATTCATTTATAGGCTTCTCACTTTTTTTGTCCACATTATTCAATAAATAATAATTATTCAAGTTTTTATCAACATCTTCTACTTTTTTAATAATATCTGGTATCTTATATGTTTTTTTATTGGATATATATAATAGAAACTCTTTTAAGATATAAGAAAATTGATAGGTATCAATATATAGTGTATTATTTTGTTTGAAATTTGATAAATTTAATTTTGTAGGACCGCTATTATTATTATATAAATAATATAAAAAGTCTTTCTTCTTTTCAAAAGCAATTATAATAGGATATTTTTCAAAATATAAACTTAATTTCATAGTATTTATCATATAACAACTAGAATAACTAGCTACATCTTCTTTATCACAATGTATAATATATTCATAAAAATCCTTTCTTTTGAAATTATCCTCAGGTAATAAATTTAATCCAAATAAATAATTCTTTAAAACAGTTTGAGCACATTCATATATACAATCGTTATCTTTTAGTCGAACATCAAAATTTATATTTTTTAAATTATCTTTATTTGATGTAATATTAAAAGTATTCATATTATCATTATTGTTTAAAATAACAACATTGTTATGATTACTATGGATAATGCTATTACTTAATATATTATTATTATTATCAACATTTTTAATATTATCACCATTTTTATTATTATCATTATTTTTATTAGTATCATTACTATTCTTTCTTATAAGTCCAAAAATACTCAAAGCACCACTTGATTTTTTTTTGCCCTCATCAACATTTATCAAACCCACATCATCATATATAAATTTTTTATCCTTATACTTTATATTATTAACATTTAAAGCTATCAATTTAAATAAGGGATAAAAATGTGGTATTAATACGTTTCTATATTCATAAGAAGGTTTTATTATTTCTCCATTAAATTTAATTAACCCTTTTATAACTCGAAAACGAAAACTACCTCTTAATAAAATATATTCATCATAATTTAAACCTAACAAATATATTTTCTTTTTCAAACATAAATTATCTATATTCTTCGTGTGTATATATATATCATCATTATCATCATCACCATCGTCATCCTTATCAATATTAATATTTTCTCTTTTCTCTGGTATTTTCTTAATAGTGTCATATGACTTAATTAAATTATATTCAAAATTATGTAGATAATTGTTATCATAACAAGAATCGTACATTCTGTATAATATGAAAATAAAAATTAAAACGCAAAAATATGAAAAAAGGGAAATATTATAATGTACATATGGTAAATAATTATTATATTAATTAAATTGAAATGTCATTATATTTTGAATAATGTAAACTGTATATTTCATATTCAAAGAAATATTCTCAAATATTGTTCATATCTAAAATATATATATATATATATATTATAGCATATTATTGTATGTTTATAAATATGTACCAGTAAAAAATTAAAATATTATTTATATTATACAAATATTAATAAATTCATAAAAAAACTAAATATATATCAGATATTTATACATATATATATAGATAGATAATATTTATCATATATATATAATATAAACTCTTCATAATTAAAAAATGTAACATTTTTTTCTCCACAATTCATAATATTTATAGAAATATGTGTATTTTTTATCGTATTCTTTTTATATATATATTTTCATAACGTTAGCATTATATCTACAAGCATATTTACAACAAATATTTTACAATAATATTTATAAGGAATATTTCATATTTCTTTGATGGAATAAATAAATAGATAAATAAAAATATATATATATATATTTAACATATAAAAATTTTTCTTTATATAAATTATAACAACATGAATAAACAATTTTTATGAATTATATTTTTATAATTCCATAATGTACAATTGAAATAAATAATGAAAATATATATATATATAAATATATACATATAAATAAATAAGATAATAGTTAAAAGAACGTTTGATCTTATATATTTTAATTTTTTCAAAAATATGATATTTTTGAAATATTATTCACATATATATAATATAATATAACATAAGATATTATAATACATCAAAAAGATATATACTAAAATTAACTATAAAATATATTTTATAAATTTTTAATATTATATAAAATACAAAAATAATATAAATAAGATTATAAATATGTTTATATATATATGATATATTTCTTTTATATTCTACATATTATATATATATATATATATATATAGATACCATTTTCATATGTTTAAATATATATTTGTACTTATATTTCACATTAATATTAAAAGTATGTCATAAATTTTTTTTTTTCTGAGTTTCCTATTATTATTTTAGAAAAGTATACAAATTGACGTTTTTGAAATTCTAAAAATTCGGAAAATATAAACATTATATCTTTATTTTCTACATTTTTATGTAATCATTTTTAAAAAGAATAAAAAAACAAAAAAAGAAAGAAAGAAAAAAAAAAAAAAAACGGTTCAAAACATATGTAAAAAAAAATTATTTTAAGTTTATCATTTGAATAGATTTTATAATACGTATCATCACCAAAAGAAAAAAATTATAATAAATAAATAATGCAAAATATAAAGATATAAAACAAATTATTATAAATATTATGTATAATATAATATATATATATATAATAATATTTTTTCTGTAAATATATAAATGCGATAATATATTCCTTTTTTTTTTTTTTTTTTTTTTTTTTTTTTTTTTTTTCTTTATTTTTTATTTTATTTTATTTTATTTTTTTTTTTGATGCACACACCTGAACGAGTTAATAATATATATTACATATATAAAATATATTACATTGTATATATATATATATATATATATATATATCTTTTATTATTATTTTTTTTTTTCTAATTTTTTAAATATAATTATTAAATACCACACAAACCTGTAGACTTGAATTTTTATTTTTCTTTCATTTTTTTTTTTTTTTTTCTGTTAATATACATGTATATATATTAATATTACATTTTATATTCTTTCAGAAATAATAATAAAAAAAAAAATAATAATAAATAGTAACATGAAAAAAAAATAAATTCATTATAAAATTCATGTACAGCATTTTTATATTATCTTCTTTTTTACACATATATATAATATATAAATTGTTTTAATTTTATGTATGTTTGGTAAAATATATTTTTCTTATTTTTTTTTTTTTTTCATCATTTTTTCAATTTTCTCCAACCATTTTCTCACATATATGAAAATTGTATATATTATACATACATACATATATATATATATAAATATATTTTTTTTTTTTTTTTTACTGTGATTTAAAAATGGGAACAATTTAATGTTTATTAAAGTTGAAACTTGAAATATTATTATGTTCAAATATCTTATTTATTATTTATTTTTATTTTTTAAATTGAAAAATATAACAACCCAATAAATAACCACCAAGGATAATATATGAATAAAGAAATATATTATGTATATATATATAATATATCAAAGTTGCCTTTTTTTTTTTTTTTTTTTTTTTTTATGTTAATTTTTTATGGAATATAACTTATGTTAATTTGTTTCGTATAAATTATATCTAGGAAAATAATGTAATAATATTTTATATATGTAAAATGTATATACATATATATAATTATAATGAATAGAAAAGTACTCACACATATATGTAAATATTTATTTATTCTTTCATATATCATTGTATACTCTTTTTTTACCCTTGTCCATTATATTCCTTAATTTTATTTGATTTTTTCAGGTGGGGAAAAATTGTTAGTAGTGTCTCCAATGCTCTAGATTTCAATCAAGCAACCCTTAGTGGCTGTATAGATATTATTTGTATCGAATCAGAAATAGAAAATAAATTAAAAAATGACAAGATAGAAGTTATATACAAATCTACTCCTTTTCATGTACGTTTCGGGAAAACGAAATTATTACGATCGAAAGAAAAAATTGTAAGCATTTTAGTAAATGGGAAAAGCACTAATTTACATATGAAATTAGGAAGTGCAGGAGAAGCATATTTTGTTGAAAAAACATATGAAGATGTTGAAGAAGATCTAGAAACTTCCCCTTTGTCCTCCCCACGTAATGAATATTATTATTTTTATGATGACCATCATATTGATAGCTGTAGTATTGATGATTCACTTAATAATTTCAAAAGTGATGAAGATGACTCAGATAAAGTTTTTCTTCTAAATACTGCTCAAGAAAGAAAAAAATCAACAGATAAACATGCAAAAACAGAAAGAAATAAAAGTAAGAAACATAAAGATTCCAAAGAAGAACATAAAAAAAATAATTCATTCATAAAAAAAGAAAGACTAACCGAAGAAAATGCTCATGATAAAAAAAATCATGGAATTGATCAACATAGTGATGATGATGATGAAGATGAAGACGACGATGATATTATTGATCGTAATATCAAACAATTTAATCTTACTGATAAAAGAAGAGAAGAATTTGACGATCAAAATATAAATTCTGAATGGTCTTGGTCATGGGGAAGATTACCACATTTAAAAACACATGATGCCGTTTCAGACAATAATAATTCTATCAATTCTTCTGTTAATAAAAAAAAACATAAAAATAAAATTAAAACAAAAACATATTATAAAAAAAGCGAATCAGTTAATGAACATGCTACCAATAAAGATGATCCAATATATATTCCCAAAAGAAATCTTAGTGAATCACATGTTAGAAAAACAGGAAAAAAAAAAAAATTAATCAAAGACAGAAGTTATGATGCACACAATAATGGGAAAAAAAAAAGCGTACATAATAATACCAACATGTCACACAAAGAAAAAAAAAAAGAAAATACACATCATTCTTCAAAAGAAACTAATGCAAATAAAACACATCCAAATAATCATGATCAAATTAAAGAAACTTTAAAAAAGGATAGAAAATTTAGTGACCCTACAGGTCTTAGTCAAGTTAAACCATGTAATGAACAAAAAAGAAAAACTATTGCATATATAAGTAATCAAAAAATAAAAAATGAAGGTAACAATAATCTATCAATAAAAGATCAAGATGGACAAGCAATCAAAGAATCTAATACAAATATGAACATAAAAATTAATAAACTAAAAGAAAAAGAAACTCAAATAGAAAAGAAAGAAGCGAATGGAGATAGAAAAGGAAGTATATTAGAAAATATGTTAAAAAATAGTAATCATATTAGAAAACATTCTAAAAATATTAATAAATATGCTGATAATAGAAGACTATCCGATAATAAGCTCATAGATGTAGAAAGTAAAGTTAAAGAAGTTGAAAATGAAATAGACAAAGAGAAAGAAAAGGAAAAAGAAAAAGCAAAGGAAAAGGTTAAAGAAATTATGATAGAAAAAGTACGAGAAAAAGAAAAAGAAAGAGAGAAATTAAAAGAACTGGAAAAAGAAAAAGAAAAGTTATATAAGAAAGAAAGTATTAAATCTAATGAAAAGGATTATACCAAAGATAATACAAAAGAGGATACAAAGGATAATAGGAAAGATAATACAAAGGATCATACAAATGATCAAACAAAAGATATCACAAAAGATATCACAAAAGATATTACAAAAGATATTACAAATGATATTACAAAAGATAATATAAATGAACATAACAAAAAACAATTAAAAAAAGGAATAGATAAAAAACATAGCTCATCATTAGACAATTATACACATAAAGAAATAGATTCAAATGACGATAATAATAATAATAATAACCTAAATCAATCGAAAGGAGATCAAGACGCTATTTTTGATGATGATATTCAAAATAGAATAGAATGTAGCCTGTGTGGTCATCTTTTATTAAATCAAAATATTGATAACGAACAAAATGATTATAATATAGAAATACATAACAAGAATATTTTTGAAGCTAATATTGTTACTTATGATCAAATAGATAAAAATTCTAATTTATGGTATCATCCATCACTTGTATTTAGATTTGATAAAAAAGATCCTTATTATCCCTCCAGAGTTGCTTTACCTTTATTAGCATCTTGGGTTGTATTCAATCAACCCTTATCTATTTTGGCTGTGGAAAAATTACTAAATTCATCCTTAACCCTTTCTGAGGTAAAGGATAAAAGCTGGAGAAATTGGTTTGGTGTCTCAAGTGCAGAATATGATAATACAACAAATAATAAAAGTACAAATAAAGATACAAAAACAAATAATCAAATAGAAGATAAAAAAAAAAAAAAAGAACAAGGTGATAAAAATAATGTTTTAGAAAGAAAAGATTCCAAGGATTCTAAAAGTAAAAGGGATACATTACATTCATTACATAATCAAAGTGAATTAAGTAAAAGAAGTAGTGTTAGACGTAGTCAAGATAGAATTAGAGTAAGATATCGTAAATCATTAAGACCAACATCTGAACAATTACAGTCATTAAATTTAAAAGAAGGTGCTAATACAATTACATTTCTAGTTACATCCTCTTTACAAGGTACCAAAAGTATAACAGGAAATATTTACTTATGGAAAAAAAATGCAAAAATTGTTATATCAGATGTAGATGGTACTATAACTAGATCAACAGTATTAGGACATATTATGCCTATTGTAGGTAAAGATTGGTCACATGTAGGTGTTTCTCAACTATTCAACAAAATTAATAAAAATGGATATCATATTTTATATCTAACAGCTAGAGCTATAGGACAAGCAGATTCAACTAGAGAATATTTATTCAGACTAAAAAAAAATGATAATAATAAATTACCAGATGGCCCTTTAATATTAAGCCCAGACAGACTTTTTCCTTCATTCAAAAGAGAAGTTATTGATAAAAAACCTTACATTTTTAAAATAGCAGCATTAAGGGATATAAGAAATCTATTCCCCCTCAATCACAATCCATTCTATGCAGCTTTTGGAAATACCGAAAGTGTAAGAAAAAAATATAAAATTAGTCATCATATATATATATATATATATATATATTGTGTATATATTTTATTATATATATATATATATATATATATATATATTTATTTATTTATATAGGATCATAGAGCTTATATATCAGTTGGAGTACCAGAGGCAAAAGTTTTCATTATTGATAATAGAGGAATTGTCCACCACGTTAATTCGACATATGCTAAAACGTAAGATAAAATAAAAAATAAATAATATTAAAACCTAAATAAATAATACCTTATGTGCTTAATTATTCTATATATATATATATAGATATAGATATATATAGATATTTCCATTTCATTAATATATATGTATGAGTTCCTTTATTTCTATATCATTTTTAAATATTTATTTCTTGTTTTTTAGTTATGAAACTATGAGTGAAATAACAGAACATATGTTTCCTTGTATTAAAAATGATAAAAAGAGAGAGGATGATGATCAAGTAAAAAAAAAAAAAAATAAAAAATAAAATATATATATATATATATATACATATTTTTATTATTTAATAATTTTTTCCCCCCTAATTAATTATATAAAACATGATATATACATGTATAAATGATTCTTACCTGTTCCTATAATATAAATATTTTATTTCCAAATATACTAAAATGTAGTGACACACATGTAAATTGCTGTTGTCATTTTGATCTTTTTATATGATAATATATATTAAAATATAAATTTGTGTTTAATCATTGTTTCACTTTATCCAACTGAATTAAAATTTAACTTTCAAAACAGCCAAAAAAAAATTTTTTTTTTTTTTTTTCAAAACCAAAAATATGTATATATATATTTATATCATTTATGTTTATTTATAATACTTAATTTTCTTATATTATGTTCATATGTTGACAGTTTCATAAAATTAAAAAGAAAAAAGTTCAATAATATTAATATATAAATTTATTATATATTCTTCAAAATTATTTAAGTATATGCTTTATATAAATATATATTCCTGTGTGTATGTTCTTTATTATAAATATATATAAGTATTACAAATGTATGTAGAAATATATAGACAATAAATATTTAATTTTTTTTTTTTTTTTTTTTTCCTTTTCAGTATAATTCATTTCAATATTGGAAAATCAATAGCTTATCCTTTTATGAAAAGTACATGAATGTTAGCGACAGTAGCTAACTTAAATAATTCACTTATTTTATTATTATATTGTTTTAACTGAGTTTTAATTTAAAATATTTTTTTCTTTTTTCTTTTTTTTTTTTTTTTTTTTTGTTGTTTTCAAAAAAGTATGCATTTTTAATTTTTAAATATATATATATATTTATTTATATTTATGTGTACATTTTGATATATTATAACAAAAAGTAGTATTTTAAATTTATGATATAAAAAATAATTGTTTTTAATATATAAATATGTTTTTGTTCATTCTTATTTCATATTGTTAACTTCTTTTTAAAAAAAAATTAATAGAAATACAACTAATATCTTTTTAAAAGTATAATATTAGTATTTGTTATAAATGCATTTTGGAAGATCTACATAAAAAAAAATTAACATATATATGTATATATATATATATATATATATATATATATATATATTTCTTTTTTTTTTTTTTTTTTTTTTTTTTAATATTTCAATTTGTTTTTATTAGATAAATATTGTTGTAATAACTAAAAAAATAATAAAGTACACAAACGAATATATAAGATTAAAAAAAAAATAATAATAAAAAATATATATATATATATATAGATATATATAGACACGTATATATCCTTGTATATACATCATATATACATCATTTTATATATGCACAATGGCTCATTTAAAAATAAATAAACAAATATGTACGTATACATATATATATACACATTATTATCAATCAATTATAAGTTCATCTAATCTCCAATCTTCATAACTTCCATTAGGCAAATATCTTCTTAAAATAAATGGAATGGATTTATTATATAATTCTTTTTCAGCTATAACTAAAGGATCATTATTTAAATAATTATCATATTCATTTTTACTATTTATCATATCATTTGATGTTTCTATAGGTATGGTTAAGGGTGCATTCAAACTTATTTGTAAAGCTCTAGTACCTATAATTCTAGCCTTCTCATATTTAGTTAAATATGGACTAGTTATTCTAATATTATCTTCATTAGCCTCGGAATTCTCATAATCTGATTTATTGTCTTTCTTTATTTGATGGTCTGTTATTATATCAATATCATTTTCATAATTTTCACCGTCATCACTATCAATACCTTGACCAAATTCATCTCCCATAAAATCATCATCCTCATTTAAATAATTATCATTAAAGCCATCCACTAAAAAAAAAGAAAAAAATAAATGAATGATATGAAATAATTATCCTACAAGGATGTATATATATATATATATATTAAGCAATAAAATAAAAAACATAAACATATATTCATAATTCATTTATACATAAACATACATATATATAATATCACGTCATTATGTTTTTATATATTTATATTTGTTTTCTTTCTATTTTTTTTTTTTTTTTTTCTATTATAATTATATTATTACTTTTGTTTCTATATAAGATGACAATATATATAAATATACAAAATATTATAAATAAATAATAATATTATTATAATATATGGAAAAAATATTTAACTCATAAAAAAAATTTTTAAACATAAAACAACGTATGAAATTCATATATATTTTATTTTTCCTTCTTTTTATATCATATATATAATTATTTATATATATGTTTTTATTTATTTATATAATATTCATTTTATTATTTCCTTTTTCAAAAACTCAATAAAATAATATAAAAAATTAGGAGGTTAAATCAGTATAAAATTAATTAAAGTAAAACAACTTATATAAAGGATTAATATTTTTATATATTTATATATTTATTTATTTATATACTATATTTTTTTTTTTTCCCTTATGAAATAAATATAATAAAATTATACTTGGTATTTATTTATTATATATATTGATATCATTTTTTTATACCTATACAATACATAATATATACAAATTATATAATATATAATATAATTTATAATATATATTTTTATGCGTATATATTTATATAATATAATATTATTTTAATTCCATAAAAATATATATTATCATCTACGCGTATAACAACATTATAAAAATATATATTTATATGTAATTATACATATATTTTTTTTTATTTTATATTTTGACGTAATATTTATAAAAATATTAAGTTTAAATAATATATTATATATATATATATATATATATATATATATATATATAGAAGTCCCTTTAAATTTCATTTTTTTAAATATATGTCAAAATAATATATATATATTTTTTTAATTTTAAAAGAATAAAAAAAGAAAGTTCATATGGAAATGCTATATAGAATAATAATATTACATATATTTAAGTTATTCATTCATTGTGTATTAAGAATATATTTCTTTTATATTTTCATTTTTTGATCTACATCCTAAAAGAAAATATTAATTTTTTACGGTCATTTTTTTCGTAAATTTTTTTTTGCACGTAAAAAAGTATAATATAAAAAAAAAATCATATAAAATATATATCTTATGTAGTAGTAAGATTTTTTTTTTTTTTTACATTATGTATGTAAGAATTGTACCCCGTTAATCCTTATAAATGCTGAATTTCTTTTACTTTCTTTTTTTTTTTTTTTCTTTTCATTTTTCTTGTAGACCCGCAAGAACTTATAAATACGTCCGTTAAGTTATCTTTGTATTAAAATCAAGTGCATATAATTTAAGTTCATATGGAATATTGTATTTCCCTTTTATTATTATAACACATATTTATGGTCCATTTTTTTTTTATTTTTAATTATACTGAATAAGACCTTTTTATATGGCTTATATAAATTATAAGACAATTTGAAATAATATAATAATTTCTTTATACATTTAAAATTATGGGTATGTAATTATTATTGAGTCCTTTAATTATTTTTTTTTTTTTCCATTTAAAAAAAAATAAAAATTAAATATAAAAATAAAGAAAATAATGCATATATAATATATTATATATATATATATATATATATATATTGTAACCCTTTAACTTAATGGATATTTTTCTTTTTTTTTTCCCCCTTTTTTGTATGTTCACAAAATAGGACAAATAGTTACGTAATTTTAAAAAGAGGAGAAAATACTCATATCGATTTTAAACTTATATAATATAAAAAATTATACATAAGTAAATGTAAAAAGAATAAAACATTTTATATACTTTGTCCTGTTAATAAGTTTTGGAATAAGATATAACTTTAAAATTTTAACATATCATTTGATAAACATATACATATATATATATATATATATATATATATATATATATATATATATATAATATAATATATAAAAAATATAAATATACATGTATTTATGCGTCTGTGCAAATATATACAATATATATATATATATATATATATATATATATAATATTTATACAAATACATATTTACATATATATTTCTTTAATGGGTTAATATATATAATATTTAATATATATATATATATATCCTGGACGAAGGAAATTAAATAATATTTATGTGGAGAATAAAAATATTAAAAATAAAAAAATTCTAAATTTTAACTAAGATTTATGTGAAATATGTTTTATATATATATATATATTTTTTATTTTTTTTATTTTTTGTTAATATATTAATAGTATATTAATTTTTAATAATATTTAAAATTGTATTTAGTTGTTAAACAGTAAACATATATATATATATATATATATATATATATATGTTTATCCTTATTTATGTACATATTTCTCATTATATAGCATTTGTTATTTTATATATACATATACATTTACATTTTTATATATTTTCATTTTTTTCATGTAACTTACGTCTATTTTAATTTATACGAAAAAGGAAGAAGAAATATATAAAAAACAAAAAAAAAAAAAGATACATATTAAAAATATATGTATATATTTCTGTCAAGTACACATAATATTTATATATGTAACCTGTTTATCCCCCCCCTTTTAAAACCTGATTTGATTTGATTTGATTTAATTTTATTTTTATCTATTTCCTTAAAAATGAATGACAGTGAAAGCCTAGACAGCGAAGTACTAGAAAAACAATATGAAATAATAAAATACGCGAAATATCAAGATTTTATAAGACTACAAATATTAATACAACCATATCTTTTAAACAATGACATAGAAATGTTGAATTCTATAAACATCTTACACTGGGCATGTTATTGTGGTTTCACGGAACTAGTAAAGAAATTGATAAGTTTTAATTGTGATATAGAAAAAGAAGATTTAGTAAATAATGATACTCCTATTTATTATGCTATTAAAAATAGTAATTACGAAATAGTATTATTATTAATAAAATGTTTTGGTATATCTATTTTATTTCATAAGAATAGAAGAAGAATGAGTCCATTCTTAACAGCTATTTGTGAATTTAATGAAGATAAAATTTTAGAAGCTTTACATATATTAGAATTATTATATATGAATGGTGTTAGTCTAGAAGAACAAAATGAACATGGACAAACTGCCTTATTTTTAAGTGTTAAAAAAAATAATATAAGTACTTTACAATGGCTATTAACAAAAGACGTAAATATTAATCATAGAGACTTCTATGGAAATACTGTATTACATATAGCTGTACGTCATTGTGATATTGATATATTAAGATTATTATGTGATTATGGATGTTTAAATATGGTTTATTATTCATGTATTGAAAATAAAAATACAAATGTTTTTCAATTATGTATTAAAAATAGATATTTTCTAGTATACATATTATTAAAAAAATGGGTATTACAAAATAAAATATGCTCAAAATTAAAAATATGTAAAACCATTTATGCCTTTTATTTTTGGTTTTTCGCATTACTAAATCTTATTGTTTATTTTAATATAGCTCACTCCTTTTCTATTATTAACAAATATCATATTAAATCACTCATTTGGATTACGATATGGCTATTTCAACAATTTTTATGGTGCATGCTCTACTTTAAATCACCAGGATTTTATAAAGAAAATTATATGTTCAATAAAAATAAAAAAAATACACAAAGTATGAAATATAAAAATTCCAATTTAATGTATAATGGAACCTTCAAAGGAAATGCAGAATATCAACTTAATAATATTGAAAGGGAAATATTTCAAATTAATAAAAAAATTATTTCTACCAATTTTAATACCCTCACACCTATTAATCATGATCAAGATTTATCCAATAAATATAATGACATCTTAATTAATCTAGAGTATCAAAAATTGTCTTTATATTCTCAGGTTTCTCAGGAACGAATAAATTCCTTGGATGAGGACTACAGGAACGCAATTTTATATAATCAAAATCCAAGGGTAAAATGAAAGCACAAATATTTATATATATCAACAGAAAATTATATATATATAATATATTTATTTATTCTTTTTGTAGAATATTTGTGTGACCTGCAATATTATAAAGCCACCGAGGGTTCATCACTGTGCTGAATGTTTCCACTGCATAGTGTAAAAATTAAAATAAATTAAAATAAATTAAAATAAATTAAAATAAAATAAAAATAAAATAAAATTAACACCTCTATGCATTAGAATAAAAAATAAATTTATTTAAAAAATTATACTTTCTATTTTTCTATTTTATTTATTTTTTTTTTTTAGACATCAAGATCATCACTGTGTATGGGTTGATAATTGCATAGGTAAACTAAACACTTTTAAATAAATAAATAATATATACAAATATACATATGTATGTGTATGTATTTATTCTTTTATCATTTTATATATGTTTTAAATTTTCCTCTTTTTACAGGAATAAAAAACCAGCGCTGTTTTTATATGTTCATCTTTTGCATATTTGTTTTACTATTATATAATTACTATTATGTTTATTTATATTTTCATTTATTCCAAGCAACAATCAACTATGTAAGTAAAAGAATGCAATACAGAAATTTTTACGTTCATTATATTTACATACAAGTAATAATATAATTTACCTTTATATTTATTTATTTATTATTTTTTTTTTATTCTTTAGGCTTTTGGATCGTTAGTCATTTTATGTAATTTTATTAACATAACATTATTTGCATTTATTACGTATTTATTTGCAAGAAATACAAGAACTATTTTGACGAATGTCACTTTTTACGAGCACTATAAAAAGTAATCATAAATAATTATATAAAATATATGTTTTTTTCTATATGACAGTTTGTATATATAGATATACACAAATGTTTATGTATATATATATATATATATATATATATATATATATAATTTATTGTTTTTTTTTTTTTTTAGACCTAATCATATAACGGATAAATATAATACCGATTTAAGATGTTGGGATTTCCAAAATTTAAACTTAAAAGGAATATTAAAGTAAAAGAAAAAAAAAAATTAAATAAAATGAAGGAAAATAAAATAATATTTAAATAAGATAAAACAAACATTTTAAAGAATCATATTAGCAAAATATTATATACTTTTTTCTTTTTTTTTTTTTTAGAAACATTTATTATTTTTGGTCCTTAAACTATGATGAACCATATGTTAGACAATGCAAAAAAACGGTAATAAATCTTCACTAAAAAAATATATAAATATATATATGTATATGTAATTATTTATTTATTGTATGTTATTTTATTTTATCTTTACAGTCTAATGATGTGTGTTATACATTAATATCAAACACATGATACTAAGAAATGTTCATTTATTTCGAACCTTTGGTATTATATTATTTGTATCTGTCATAAAAATAAATAACTTATTAATTTTCACTTTAAAAAAAAAGAGAAAAAATAAAATAATTCCATATAAGAAAAATAATAAATATTCCTTCTTCTATTAATATAGAAATCTTGAAGATCTAATAAAATATAGCCTTTATAGAAATAATTATAATTAATAAGAAAAAAAAAAAAATTATATCTTTTTATATCAAATGACAGAATAGTATATGTATATATATATATATGTACACACGCGAATACTTATAATCAGTGTTCTGCATTTCCGCATTATTTCTTTTTCTTTTCTTTTCTTTTTATTATATTTTTTAGTAATATGCTTTTATTTTTAATTTTTATTACATATACACACTCGATATCATACAATCATGTCATTAATATATATATATATACATCTAAAATAAAAGTATTTGCAAGTTTATAAAAACCTTTTTCTTTTATCTAAACATTTATTCATAAAAAAAATAAAATAAAATAAAAAAAAAAAGATATATTAACTTTGAAAGTATTCTTTTGAAAAAAATAAAATAATACACAAAATGTCTTATATATTCTTTCTTCCCTTTATTTATTATAATTTTTTTTTTTAATCTTTATAAATTATAAAAATGATAATATATAATAAATAAATATATTATTTAAATTAATATGTACAATAATAAAATGGACTCAAAAATATATATATATATATATAATTATATATTATATATATTTTGTGAAAATATGAGTTTAGAAAAATTATTATATGTAAGTTTATTCAATATTTGAAATATATTTATTTCATTATTATTTATTTATTCATTAATTTTTATTCTTATCTATTATTATTATTCCTTTTTAAATATATGCTGTTCTAAATTTTAATCACTTGTTTTTTGCCTTACTAAAAATATTAATTTTTTTGTAAAACATTTGACGCAAATTTTTATTTGAATATATTTATATATATATAATATTGTGTATATTTTTATTTATTTTTTCTTTTTTTTATATGTAATTATTAAAGAGAAACTTATACACATATATATATATATAATATATATATATATATTTTCATTTTTGAAATAGCCATAATTATTCCATTTTTTTTTTTTTTTTTTAAATAAATACAAAATTCCAAATTAATAAAATATTAATGGCATATATAATATATATGAAAATATAACAAACTATTTTTGTCACAAATATATATATATATATATATATATATATATATATATATATATATTTGTATATTTTGTATATTCTTTTTCATATTTTTTGTATTTTTTCTTGAATGGAAAACACATCAATCCTTATATACATATAAATATATATATAATGCCATATATGTTTATAAACATATAAACATATTTATGTTTTTATGTACACATCCACCTTTTCTAAATCTTCAAAAATATTTATCTATTCTTATTCAGAAACAATTCTCAGGAATATCATTCAACACACAAGTGTAAATTATAAAAGTCATATTTAAAAAAAAAAAAAAAAAAAAATGATGAATCGAGAAAAATTAATTAAACTCTTAGAAAAAGAGAATAAAAATCGTATGAATATAAAGAATGTGAAATTTCGTGATTGTCATTGTATGTTTAATAATTACTCTCAATGTTATGTAAATGTAAAAAATAAATATGAGAATAAAGATTTTTGGAAATATGAAAATATTTATGGAAGTGATAATATAATAAAAAGAAGTGTACAAGAAGAAGAAGAAAAAAAAAAAAAATCGATAGAAGATAATTATAATAAAGAAAGCAGTCTTGAATTTACTTATCCTTATAGATATGAAAGTAATCGAAATATATTTTTAATAATTAATAGTGAAAATATAAATTTAGGAAATTCATGTATATATCATAATGATATGATATATATTATACATAATAATAAAAGGTATGAACACATGAACTTACCCAAGAGGACCAAAAAGAAAAAAAAGAAAAAAAAAAGAAAAACAAAAAAAAGGACTTTACATAATATGAAAAATGACACTTTTGGTACTCTTACTAATATGAACGATGAAAAGGATTATATGAAATATAATCAAGATAATCCTGATCAAGATGATGTTAACGATTATGATGATGATTATGAAGATGATGATTATGAAGATGATGATGATGATGAAGATGATGATGATGACGATGAAGATTATGATAATAATGATGATGACGACTATGATGACAATTATAATAACAGCTTTGATAACAGCTATGATAATCAATATAACCGAAAAGGAAATAAAAAAAAAATCAATCCCATGTATAATAGTACCATATTTGAAACTAGCAATATGAACTTTTGTGTAAAAGATGAAAAAAGAAAAAAAAAAGAAAAACAAAAGAACTCACTTCATAAAAGAAATATTATATATTCTGATGATGATTCAGATAATAATTATGAACATATTTTTACTCATATAAATTCAGATTTATTTTTTCTTAGCATTTCCAATGATCATATTGAAAAAGAAAGTAATTTATATATACAAAATGAACAATTTATAAATTATGATGATGTTATTTTTAGAAAATTCAAATTTCATAAAAACTTATTTGTAAATATGGATTCATGTAACTCATGGATCATAATAAAAAAAAGTATCCTTATAAATGAATACATGACACGGTCAGAAAAAAATGATTTAACAGATATAAATGATGTCTTATATGATGTAGTCAATATGTATCATCGTATATATAATTGTTATACTAGGCTTTATATTAATGATGAGTTTTTATTATTAAATAATAAGACAAAAGAAATATTAGGTGTTCAAAATGTTGCCTCACATATAAATAACACAACAAATAATAATATTAACAATATGGATAATATAAATAATTATAATAATATGCGTGAACATTTAAAAAGGACAGAAAAAAAAAAAAAAATTAATAATTATAATAATAATGATGAACTAAGTACAGCCGATACAGGTGATGATATGTTACCCAATAATTATGAATACAATGAAGAATCCAAATATTACAAATTAGTTTTAATAAAAAAAATGTCTTTGAAACATCTTTTTAATAATCAAACTGATATTAATATTTTATTTAGTTTTCATAATGCATGTTTGAGTAATTATAATAAATTAGATGAAAATTATTCTTATTTATTAATTAATAATTATAATTTAAATAATAAAAGTGAGCATTTCTTAAACATATCAATGAATAAAAATTACAATAATGATAATAATAATAATAATAATAATATTTTAAGTAATGAAATGTACTCCTATTTTAATAATTATTTAACAAAAAAAATTGTGGAAAATTATTCAACATACAGCTTATATATTAAAGAATGCTTATTAATTATCGATATATTATATATTTTGAATAACACATACGGAAATTTAATATATATTAAAGAATATTATAAATATGATCATGAAAATTATTATACAAATATAATTTCTAATATAGTTCAAAAAAAAAAAGAAAAAAAAAAAAAAAACTATAAAAATATTAAAAATATATATGATCAACCAAAAGAAAATAATAGAAAAGAAAGTAACTCTATTTATTCTATATCCTCATTTAGCGAAAAAAAATATAAAAATAATAATACTATTCATACGAATAATTTACTTCATGAAGAAATACCATATGATTCTATGTCTTCATCAAATATGTCTTCATCAAATATGTCTTCATCGAATATGTCCTCATCAAATAAATCATCACCCAATTCTGCAATATCATATGACATATCAAAAATGAGAAAGAGGGGAAAAAATAATTTAAATTATATAAACAGAAAACAACTGAATAATGATCTTATTTATTTTTTTCCTAAATATAAATTAATTATTCATCCAACATTATTAAATGTAAACGAACAAAATAATAGCAATATTGAAATTGCTAGAGAAATATTATATTTAGGTATATATATACGAAAAATACAAAAATTTATAGAAATTAATAAAAGAAGCCAATCATGTAATTTCACATTTGATATATTCTGTTGTTGCTTATATAATATTAGTGCACATATATTAAATCATATAAATAAAATAGAAGAAAATGTTCGAAATATATATAATTTTACCAAAATTAATATGAAAAATAATATGAAAAGTAATATGAAAAGTAATATGAAAAATAATCAAAATAATCAAAATATTCACAATAATAATAATACCTTTATCAATGATGATGATCTATCGTTGTGTCTTTTTGATGAATATAAATTATCTACATGTACTGACCCTGAAGAAAAAAAAATTTTTTTTAGTATTAATAATTTGTTTCATAAAAATATACAAGATTTTAATCTATTCTTTAATATTAATATTGAAAAGGCAGAAGATATTTCCCTATACAAAATAAAAATAAGTGTATTACCATTAATTCAAATAGCCAAATTATTAAATAAAATTATTAATAAAATTATTAAAAAAAAGAAAATTAATAATTCCAAATATCTAATTGATTTAATATATAATTTACAAGAATATCTAAATCCTGATGATATAAATAAAAAAGTACTCTTATATTTATTAAAAAATATTACTACTCCTCTATTTGATTTTATAAAAAATTATATATTCTATGGAAAGGTTAAAGATACATATAAAGAATTCTTCATACATGAAAATAAACATATTACACCATATTATAAACAAAATCATAAACCATATTTTAATAATATGTATAAATATATATTCAAAAAATATATTGACTTGTCCACAAATTATTGGGGAGCTAAATATATTATATTAAATGATAAAGTACCCAAATTTTTAAAAAAATTATCAAATCATATTTTTATAACAGGCAAATATATTGATGTATTATCAGCATGTTCTAAAATTTTAAATATACAAAGAAAAACATCATTTTATTTAATAGATCAAGATGAATCTAAAAATATAAATGAAAACATTAATATAAATATAAGTAATAGTGAAAATAATAATATGAATAGTCTTTTACATCCTAAAGATGTAATATATAAAGCTAAATATAATGAAAATATAAAAAATGAACAATATACAAATAATGATAATATTATGAATCCATATTTTTATAATAATTTTTATAAATCACAAGGAGAAACACAACATACAATAAATAGACAAATCATAGATGCAAAAAAAAAATATAGTTATATGAATTTACCATATGAAGATGAATATTATGAACATAATAAAAATGATGAAAAAAATAAATCGTGCTTTCTAGTATATGATAGTGATAAAAAGGTTTATGAAAATCTAATACATAATCAACATTTATATGCATCAAAAAAAATGTTTGAATTATATATAAAAAAAATAGATATAAAAGAAAAAATTAAACATCATTATTTTTTTTTCTTTTTACAAATAAGTGATTATCTAAAATATTTTTATATATTATCTCATGAGTATTTAGAAAAATTATATCATTACAAAAAAAATAATGTCTTAAATAAATTAAAAAATTTTTTTGATATTTCTATTAGATCATCTGTATTATATCATTTAAAATATAAGAAAGATTATAATGTTGCTATTTCGGATATTTTTAGTATTATGGATAATGTAAACTTAATTATTGATCTAAGGAAGTTTCAAATATCAAATGAACAACAAAGACAAAATAAAAAATGTTCAAATGATAATAATAATAGTGGTGATGAAGATGATGATGATGGTGATTATTATAACAATAATGCAAATAAATATAATAATTATGAAGATGAGTATAATGATGATGAAGAAGAAAGAAATAATTACCTCAATAAAAATAATTATGACGAGGATAACGAAGAAGAAGAAGACGAGAATGACGAAGAAGATGATAATGATGATGATGATGATGAAGAAGAATATGAATATGAAGACGATGATGATAATGAAACAGACGATGATCGTAATAATTATAATAATATCAATAAGAATTACCACGATGACCAGGCTCATAATAATTCTATTAATATAGAAAGTAATCCATTACATATTAACGATACAACTAATCAAAAAAAACAACATTATAATGAAGAATATTATAAATACAAAAATGAAAGGATTATCAAGAAAAATGCAGATTTAAAAAACAAAGGTGCAATAAAAAAAAAAAAAAAAAAAGTTACGAAAAAAAAAAAAAATGTATCTAAATTGAATGAAATACGAAGAAATAAAAATAAAAATAATACAAACAGTATGAATAATATAAACAATTTAAATAATATTAACAGCAAAAATAAGAATGTAGATGATATGTCTTTTAACCCTTTAAAGAATATAAAAAATAATTTCATGTTAAAAAATATAAATAATAATGGACCATCAAATATGAACGTGGAAATATATAAAGGATTAATTTTATCGTATAAAAATATGTTTCCTTATAATTTAATATTTAATAATATAACAATATTTAAATATACCTTAATTTTTAGAGTCTTAAATTATTGTAAATATATAGAACATAAATTATCAGAAGTGTGGTTAAATCATATGTTTGTAAAAAATATAAATATTAATGATGAATGTACAAATAATTTAATGATATGTATACATACAAGAGAATGTATGATTCATTTTTTAAAATGTTATTTATATCATATTCAAAATGATGTTATAAAATCAGAATATAACAATATGAATAATAAATTAAAAGAAACATTAATATTTGATGATATTATACATATACATAACACATATTTAAATAATATATTAAAATATTCATTTATAATGAATAATAATATTATTACATGTATTCTCAAATTAATATCTATATCACATATATTTACAAGACATATATTAAAATTTAATTTTAATAAAAATGAACAAATAGAAAACATAACAACCCATGATAATGTCAAGTCTAATATACTTAATCAAAATACAACTCATATGAAAAACAATCCACATAATAATAATAATAATAATAAATATAACAATAAAAATAATTATCATAAAAAAATTGTACAAGAATTATTAACAGACAAAGCATATATTTCTATGATTAAAAATACAATTAAACATTATGATAAACATTTTAAAAATTTCTTCCTTCTATTAACAGAATATGTAAATAATAATATTGATGAATATGCTCATAATTTTCTTATAAAATTAGATTATAATTTTTATTATACTAATAAATATAAAATATCATATCAAAATCCGACTTCTTTTAATAATGATCTAAACTCAGAATATGTAAATGATAATTGTAATGATTATGTAGATGATTCGAATGACACTCGAGAAAGAACAAAGGAAAATGTAGTTGGAAATAATTATAATAACAATGTCTCAAATTATAATCATATACAAACAAATATTAATCCTGTAGAATCAAATAATATACAAACAAAAAGGAAACAAAATTTATTTCTTACCAATGATAGAAATTATAATAATATTGATATTAATAGTCATACTAATATAAATGATATGAATAATATTAATATGATGAATAAAGATGAAAATTATAATTTATACAGGGAAAAAATTACTTCTGAGATAAAAAATCACAACCCAAATGAATACAACAGAAATAATATAATCAGTAGTCAAAATATTCATAATAATAATAATAGTAATTATCATCAAATAAATTATAGTTTGCATAGATTCAACAATAACAATAATGATAATATTAACGTACAATCCGATTTACACAATTTAAATGACAAATCAAATTTTTATAAAAAAGAAAATTATAATAATAATAATAATGATACAAACAACAATAATTATCATTATACTAATAATAACTCTCATAAAGGTTCAAATGAAAAAAATAATATATATAATAATCATTCCATTAATTATATCAGAAATAATTATAATAAAAATATATTAAATAATAATAAAGATACCATTATAAGTGAAAAACATTATCTAAAAGAAAAGAATCTTATATCATTTCAAAATAAAAATCATGATACTCCTTCTCCTTTACATATAAATAATTTTAATAAAGAAGAAAATAATAATAATATGGAAAACAATAATATATCTCCTTTAAATTATTCAAAATTAAAAAAATTTAATACGTCATATAATAACAATGAAAATATGAAAAATATTAATTTAAGTGATATTGATCTTGACAGTATAGATAACAGTAGATACAGTAGTAAATATAATGCATAAAAAGGTTCATAACACATATATTTTATTCTATATGGTTTCTTTTTATTTTTTTTCTACTTGTAGAATGTATATTATTATGTTATATTATATTTTATATATATGTAATAATTCTTTTTCTATATAAAAAAGTTTTTTTTTTTTTTTTTTTTTTTTTTTTTTTGTTAAAAATAAAAAAAAATGAAATGTTTTAATTATATATGTAGATAAATTATTTTGTGTAAAATTATGAAAAAAAATATATATATATATATATAATATATATTTATTTTATTTTATTTTATTTTTTTATGTATATATTTTACATATATTCCCATATGTGAACACCCTACGAATGTTAAGATTTTAAAATATTATTTTAATAAAATATTTGTAACTTTTATATTTTTAAAAATATTATAATCCATATAAAGGCAAAAGTATAAAATAGGAAGAAATAAACTAAAATGAATAAATAAATAAATATACATATATATTTAATAAAATTAACATTACCATATGTATTAAATAAATAAATGAGAATTGTTAAATATATATTAATTTGAAAATATAATAATAAAAATAAATACATATATATATAAATAAATATATATATTTATTGTATCATATTTATAACAACGTAATATTATCATATAATAAAACATATATATATATATATATATATATATATATATATTTATTTATTTATATTTATATCATATTTATTGAATTTTTATTTTTTTATTATGGCGTGCCAAGTTGATAACCCTCCTAAAACATACCCAAATGATAAAACAGCTGAATATGAAAAGTACGCAAATTATATGAACTATCTATATTATTATAAAAATAATGAATTAAAAAAAATCGATTCATCTTATTTTAAGGATAAATATTTAGGATTATTTTTTGGAGCTTCATGGTGTAAATACTGTGTAACATTTATAGATAGCTTAAATATTTTTAAAAAGAACTTTCCAAATGTTGAAATTATATATATACCATTTGATAGAACATATCAAGATTACCTTTCCTTTTTAAAAAATACAAACTTTTATGCTTTACCTTTTGATAATTATTTATATATATGTAAAAAGTATCAAATAAAAAATCTACCCTCCTTCATGTTAATTTCACCTAATAATAATATACTAGTAAAGGATGCAGCACAATTAATTAAAACAGATGCATATATAAATAACCTAAAATCATTAATTAAAAATTATATAATACATCCAAAAACATTTCAATATAATAATCGCTTTTTTGATTTGTTTCATAATTGATATATCATAAGAACTGTGGGAATATAGACAAGAAAACATTTTTTAATATTTTTCTAATCAATAGTGTTAAAAAAATTATCACGGGAAAAATATATATATATATATACATTTACATATATTTTTATTTTTATTATTATTTTTATTTTTTTTTTTTTTTTTTTTTTTGTAAATGACCTATTTATTTTATTTTATTATATTATCTAATTTAATATGTTTCTTTTATATTTTTTTGTTTTTATAAATTCATACACACAGAATACAAATATATATATATATATATATATATATATAATTTAAATATATAACATGTAGGTTATTAAAAAAACATATAGATATATGTATGCATACACGGAATGGAAAATATATATATATATAAATCCATTGTGTGCTCTGAGAAAATATTCACAGTATTTATGTATTTCCTTTTTTATTCCAATAGTGGTCCTAGGGAATCACAATTTTCAATATTCCTTTTTAACATTTTAGAAAACTGAGCTAAGGTTGCTCCATCTATATACCTGTGGTCAGCTCCAAAAGTAAAGTTAATAGTATCAGCAACTAATATATCATTTAAAGAATTTAAGTCACTCGCTTGATCTTTTAAAAGCAATTTTTTTTCCATTTTGCCTATACCTATTATACATGCTTGATTATCAAATACTATAGGAGTAGCAAATGTTCCTGATATGGCTCCAAAATTACTAATAGTTATTGTACCATTAGTAATATCATTTTTACTAAGTTGCATGTTATTTGCTTTATCACGTAATAATAATAAATCTTTTTGAATATCTAAAATATTTTTATTCTGAACATTTTTAATATTTGGTACTAATAATCCATGAGGAGTATCAACAGCTATAGAGATATTATGATTTTTATACATAGTATAAGTATTAGTTTTAAAATTAAATTTGGAATTTAAAATTGGGAATTCTTTTAAAACATTAGATATTAATTTTATAAGTATACATGTAATAGTTATATTAGTTTCTTTTGTTAGTATATTTTTTTGTTCTTCTTTATATTCTTTTCTCATTTTTATTAAATTATTTATGATACACATTTCATTTAAATGAAATAATGGTATTTGTAAAGATTCATTCATACTTTTACACATAGCTAATTTTATACCTTTTAATGATACTTCATCAATAACATCCATATCTTTATTATCATAATATTCATTTTTAACAACATTATTATAATATAATTCCAAATCTTCTAAGGTTATATTCACTTTATTAAAATAATCACCAACATTATTTAAATTTACTTTATATTCTTTTGCTTTTCTTTTAACACCTGGAGATGCTTTAATATTATCATTAGTATTACTATCATCATTTAAACTTAAAGAACTTTCATCATGTTCTTCTCTTTTATTATTTTCTTCTTTTTCTACTCCTTCTTCATTTGTTTCAATAATATCATCATCTGTATCTATCTCACAAAAATACGATCCAACTTTCAACATATCATTTTCATTTAAATATTTTTTTACCAATACACCATTATATTTACTAGTTATATCAACAGCAGCTTTATCACTTTGTACAGTCAATAAACTTTCCATTTCACTTACATGATCCCC